>NC_143050.1:17757500-18057500 GCF_057628025.1 Oncorhynchus mykiss
GCTACAAGAGACTCAACAGCACCCACTGTCAAGGTAACATGAACAAAGTTTTGTTTGGTACACATTTGGTATGAGTGTAAATCTTTGCCCGTGTCCAATAGCTACTGCTTCTCTGACAAGCCAATCCTCACTTTCTCTTTCACTCTCTCTCCCCCTACTCTGTCCCCCAATCTCCCCCCCCCACTCTCTCTCCCCCCACTCTGTCCCCCACTCTCTCTTCCCTCACTCTGTCCCCAACTCTCTGTCCCCAACTCTCTCTCCCCCCACTCTGTCCCCCACTCTCCCTCCCCCCACTCTCTCTTCCCTCACTCTGTCCCCCACTCTCTCTCCCCCCACTCTGTCCCCTACTCTCCCCCCACTCTCTCTCCCCTCATTCTGTCCCCCACTCTCTCTCCCCCCACTCTGTCCCCCACTCTCATTTTCTTTGCCACTCACCTGTAAGACATCAACGAGTGCACCATGCAGGGGGTGTGTCAGAACGGGGAATGCCTGAACACCCAGGGTAGTTTCCTGTGTGCCTGTAAGCCTGGCTTCACCCTGGACAGGACCAGATGTGTGGGTGAGACTCAGAACCTTTTCCAGACAGACCTGGACCCAGATTCACAAAACACTTCTTATGCAAAACCTGAAGACGCTTCTTAAGAAAAAAAATAATTAGTTCATCAGTGCAATTCCTCCAACATTTCTTAATAATTCATGATTTTCTGATGAACTTCTCAAATATCCACTTTAGCTTGTATCGGGAATTAAGGTAAGACCCAGATGCAGACTGTCAAAGTAACAATGTTTATTATATCAACAGGGGCAGGCAACGTCAGGTCAAGGCAGGCAGGGGTCGATAATACAGAGTATAGGGGCAAAGATACAGGATGGCAGGCAGGTTCAGGGTCAGAACAGGCAGAGTAGTCGGGCAGGGGGCTCAGAGATAGGACAGGCAAGGGTCAAAACCAGGGTGGCGAGTTAAGAGAGACTGGGACAAAGCAGGAGCTGAGAAAACCGCGTGGTGACTTGACAAAAAAAGACGAACTGGCAACGGACAAACAGAGAATACAGGTATAAATACACAGGGGATAATGTGGAAGATGGGTGACACCTGGAGGGGGGAGGAGACAATCACAAGGACAGGTGAAACAGATCAGGGTATGACAGCTAGCTATCTAGCTAGCAATGGCAATCATGTTAGCATATTTCGTACCGAGATTATTGTTCTAAAACATGTTCTTGGGTTTAAAATGTTCCTATTAAGTTAAAAAACATGTTCGGTTGCCTTCATTAGCATATTCTCTCACTGCCCTGAGTTTAAGACAATGGTTTAGTAGTCTTAGGATTAATCATTTTTAAGAACAAATTCAATAACTTTATTTTCAAGAATCTAACTTTTAATTTTTTTGCGTAAGGAGAAACATAAGAAATAATGCAAGAACATTTCCAAGAACCTTTAAGAGGAACAGCAACTTTGCTTAACTTTCTTCATAAGTCTATAGTGAAGGAAAAAACATTTTCTGAAGGTTTTGTGAATCTGTGCCCTGCACAACACAGGACTCTGCATTCACTAAGCACAGACATATCATTTTCAGTAGCAGCAGCACTATTCACTTTGTTCTCCTGTCTCCTCTACTCCCATCTGGGGCTGGTTTAGAGACTGTGAGGTGTTAAATTGTTTTTTTTATTTGTTGGCAATCGAGAGGCTGAAATGTGTTTCACATCCACAAAGCTGTCACCAAAGCAGACAGCTTTGATGTCCCAATATTTTGCTTGTTGTTTTTACACATCCATTATTTCCATGATTTAAAATGCCACTCATCTGAAATGATAGAAATATGACAATATGATTGTACTCTCAATAAATAGCACTACACCGATTTACGTCTTTTGTCAGGCTAAAGTCTTAGCTCAGACCTCTGTTGAGTTTTGCTCTGTTCTGATTGGTCCTGGCTGTCAGAATCTCCGTCTCCGGTGGAGCAGGCTCAGTGTTTCCTCATGGCAACGGATGCGGGTCGCTGTGAGCACGCCCTACCCACGCGCCTGTCCCAGGAGATGTGCTGCTGCACCGTGGGCAAGGCATGGGGCTCCAGTTGTGAGAGGTGTCCCCAAGACGGCACAGGTCAGTAGAATGCAAGAGGAGGAGAGCGGGGTACATTTTCCAATATTTGACAGGTGATATGCTGTATGATTAGTGCTCATCTGATCCCCTGTTTTTCCTTCTCTTGTCTTCTCTCCCTGGTCCCCCAGCCTCCTTCAGCAAGATCTGTCCAGCAGGGAAGGGCTACTTCCTCCACAGTGTCCGGGAGACGGTGGCGTTCCCTCCTCAGATCCACACCAGCCTGGAGCAGGAGCACAAGCAGGAGGGTGAGAACGTCACCGTGGCTTTCCCAAGGCGTAGATGAAGGCTTGGCACGATTACCTTGGTCTGCCTGCCAACAGATGTACTACATTCTGGAGTCTCTTAGTCACTTAGAAATATGATATTGCTAAGCTTGTGAGAGCATTCTGTCAGGTTATTGGGGATGCCTTCATATTATTGTTATTTAATAGTTCCTAAAATTCATAATCTGTGAATTACAATACGTAATTATTCTGCATTTTGACCTGTTTTTCTCTGTGGGTTCTCTTTTCAGAAGTCAAGCCCCCGGTAAGAATCTATTTTCCTTTAGACACCAGTCATTGTGTGAGAGACTGTGTGTGTGCAGCTCCTCTTACATTTGACATGTCGTTTGGCAGACGTTCTTGTCCAGAGCACTTACAGTAGTGAGTGCATACATTTTCGCAGGGGTGCAACTTTGGTTTTAGAAGTGGGGGGGGGGCAAATTGTTTACTTTTATCCAAACAGCCTACCCGACCGCTCTGAGGCTTCCGCATGGTCCTAAAGCACACCATTGCCTCGTTTTGTATCACATTCCAGTGATAAAACTGGAGGGAACAAAAATGCAATTTCAGAATGTCCACCGTGAAAGTTGTGCCCCTGCATTTTCATACTGGCCTGTGTCTCTATGTCCTGTCCTGTAGGAGGAGCCTCCAGAGATAACCACACCCATGCAGCTCTCCACCCATGCCCCCCGCGGCCCCGGTACGCCCTCTTATTCCTTTAGTCTTTATTTCACTTCAATTCATCCAGAAAGTCCTGTTGAGGTCAAGAGAGACCTTTTACTAGGAAAGCCTGATGATATTCAGGGAGACATGGGGCATTGAGTGGGTCTGTGTGTTTCTCTGGTTGATCCTACAGAGATCATCACAAAGCCCACCCCTCCACCCATCATCAGGTTGAACCCAGACAGTGACCCCCTGGAGGTGGCACAGACGCAGGTCTCACGTGAGTTCCACTACACAGTCCAATCAAAACGACCATCTCATGTTCACATTAAGAGCTGCAACGTTGTCGTCTCCATGATGGGATGCACAGTCCAGAGATCAACCATCTTATGTAGATTGATGTGTGCCCCCCTCCCCACAGCAGAGACAGACGAGTGCAGGCTGAACAGGAACCTCTGTGGCCATGGGGAGTGTGTCAATGTGCACACTGGCTACAAGTGTGAGTGCTACGCTGGCTACCGGCTCCACCCTCAGAGGAACGCCTGTGTGGGTAAGTCAAGGGACTGACAGAGACATGTCCAAAAGAATGGGAGGTATTTACTGGGCAAAATATTTTGACCAGAGCCATATAACGAACCATATATCAGAATAGCTTCACTGAACTTGCATGTCAATTCTCAAAAGGAGTTGTAAGCTCCCAATTCCCTAAACCTCCAAGTTACCCCTCTCTACCAGATGATGATGAGTGTGATGCTGAGCCATGTGGCCATGGAAGAGGCATCTGCATCAACACAGAAGGCTCCTACCGCTGCCGTTGTCTCCATGGCTACAAGCTCTTGGTGTATCATGGGAAACTCAGATGTCTAGGTGAGTGGTGTGTGGGTTTATATGTTTTCTGTTCTCTGTTTCTCCCTGTCTTGTCTTTACGTTGTCACTTGTGATTTCTCATTAGTGTGTTTTGGACTTATCTTTAGATGTGAATGAGTGCTCCAAGCCGGACGTCTGTGGGCAGGGGAGTCAGTGTGTTAACCTGCCAGGGTCTTACAAGTGTGATTGTCACAAAGGCTTCAGGAGCAAGTCCCAACGCCAGCCAGCCTGTGAAGGTATACACTGACTGCTGCTGTCCTCGTTTCTCTATTCATAGGGTGTTTGTCTCTACACTTGTGTGTGTTCTATGTGTACGTACACTGAGTGCATAAAACATTAAGAATGCTCATTCCATGACATAGACCGACCAGGTGAATCCAGGTGAAAGCTATGACCCCTTATTGATGTCAGTTGTTAAATCCACTTCAATCAGTGTAGATGAAGGGGAGGAGACATGTAAAATAAGGATTTTTAAGCCTTGGGGGGGGGGGGTTCCTGATGTTTTCTACACTCAATGTATGTGTATGTGTGTCTGCATTGGTTTAATAATGCTCTTGTGTTTATGAATGGCTGTGTTTGTCTGGTGTATTCTCTTGTCTCAGATATAAATGAGTGTCTGGACCCCAGCAGCTGTCCCAATGAGCAGTGTGAGAACACTCCAGGCTCCTATGAGTGTGTTCCCTGCTTCTCTGGTCATCAGGCCCAGGGTGGTGTCTGCTACGGTGAGACCTACGTCTTCATACACATGGATAAACACATACTAAAGAGAACACACACACCAATCAACTCCCTTCGTTACCTTTAACTGTCTATCTCGCTGTTGTGCTAAGGTTTCTAACTATCATTACGTTTGGTGATGTATTGCCACCTAGTGGCCATGTCACCGTAGTCAGCGTTTTTGAATGGTGAATAGGATAGTCTTATGGAAAAACTATGAAGGCCAGTCAAATCAGAAAGTTGAATACTGATTCTGAACATTTAATATGTTGATCTTCCCCAGTGTGTTTTGTCTGAACCTTGACATGGAAGGTATTCACTATTCAGAGCTGTGTGATGTAGAGAATGGTCTCGATCAGTCATAGTCAGTAAATCAGCCAGAGGGAGTCTGACCCAGACACACAGCAGCAGGCAGGATTCCAACGGGCACCAAGCAAACCCAGTCAGTTAGGGCTGTGTAGAGCTGGTGTTCCTCTGACGGTGTTTCTATCAGCCAGAGGGAGTCTGGCCCAGACACACAGCAGCAGGCAGGATTCCAATGGGCACCAAGCAAACCCAGTCAGTCAGGGCTGTGTAGAGCTGGTGTTCCTCTGACGGTGTTTCTATCAGCCAGAGGGAGTCTGACCCAGACACACAGCAGCAGGCAGGATTCCAACGGGCACCAAGCAAACCCAGTCAGTCAGGGCTGTGTAGAGCTGGTGTTCCTCTGACGGTGTTTCTATCAACCAGAGGGAGTCTGACCCAGACACACAGCAGCAGGCAGGATTCCAACGGACACCAAGCGAATCCAGTCAGTCAGGGCTGTGTAGAGCTGGTGTTCCTCTGACGGTGTTTCTACCCCCCCATACTCCACCCCTACCTCCTGCAATCTGCAACCAATTGTCTATATAAACACTAGATGACTGATAGGGATCGCTGTGCTGAAGCCACCATGCTCCCATCTTAATACCCCCACCATTGTAAAACATATTTAGGAAGCTATATAAATGCATGCATTAATGTCTACATTTGTTTTTTGGTCACATTTATTATATTACAGACACCTAAATGCATATGTTTAAATTATATTATGTGAGCTAAACATACAAATACAAAATTAAAAAATAAATAAAGCATTTCCTACATTTTCATATCTGTTTTAGATGACTAATGTTACTGTCCCCACTACAACAAACTAAATACTTTAATACATGTCCTTTTGTCCTTGAAACATTTAATGTAAATACTGTAGAATTCCATGAATTCCTGTGGTGGACTGCTCCTCCTGGGGAGGGCCAATATGGCTGACCGATGGCTTCAAAGTCTCTCAATGATCAATACATAGCATCAATAATCTAGGGTTTATATACAATAAGTATACCAAACATTAGAAACACCTTCCTAATATTGAGTCCCCCCCCCCCCCTTGCACTCAGAATAGCCTCAATTTGTCAGTGCATGGACTCAACAAGGTGTCAAAATCATTTCACAGGGATGCTGGCCCATGTTGGGATGCTGGCTCACAGTTGTGTCAAGTTGTCTGATGTCATTTTGGTGGTGGACCTTTCTTGATACACACAGGAAACTGTTGAGCGTGAAAAACCCAGCAGCGTTGCAGTTCTTGACACAAACCGATGCATCTGGCACCTACTACCATACCCTGTTCAAAAGCACTTAAATATTTTGTCTTGCCCATTCACCCTCTGAATGGCACACATACACAATCCATGTCTCGATTGTCTCAAGGTTTAAAAATAAATGTTTTACCTGTGTCCTCCCCTTCAGCTATATTGATTTAAGTGGATTTAACAAGTCACATCAATGAGGGATGTGTTGTATACTCAGTGTAAATCACTGCCTGCAACCCCTCTGCCTTTCCACTAGATGTCAATGAGTGCCAGAAGCGCGGGGTGTGTCCCAACGGGCGCTGTGAGAACCTGCCAGGAACCTACCGCTGCCTCTGTAATGAAGGCTTCCTCCCAGCTGCAGACAGCAAAGGCTGCAGAGGTCAGTGTACTCATTAACATTGAGTAGAATATCTCTTAGTTCTACACACACACCATTATATGCTTGCAGACTTGCAGTGCTATAGTGTTTACCACTATTTCTTCATAATATTGAACAAAGAAAACCAATGGGTGTACAGGTTTTATTGACAGACTGCATGTGTCTCCTTCTCTCCCCTCCAGACATTGACGAGTGTGAGGATGAAAGACTGTGTGCCAACGGGCGCTGTGTCAACACAGAAGGCTCCTTCCAGTGCCAGTGCTACCCAGGATACCAGCGCACTCAGGAGGGCAGCCATTGTGAAGGCAGGAACTACTTCCTATGAATCACATCACTATAGCTTCATGGACATGTTAACAGTGTTTTTACACTACTAGTGAAGTATGAGTAACATGTCCACTGTATAGAGCTGGTGATCAAACACACAGTTGCCGTTTGATTGTGGTCTTTTCCTCCCTCAGATATAAATGAATGCGAGCGTCCCTCTAACTGCCAGAGGGGGCGCTGTATCAACAGCATGGGCTCCTATCGCTGTGAATGTCAGAAGGGCTACATGCTTGTCGGAGGGAGGCGGTGCCAAGGTCAGTCAGTCTCCACCCAGAGCTATGAGTTCAGGGAAATAAAATATGTACTGTCAACCAACTTGGCAGTGGAGCTCTGTAATTATTTGAAATTATCATAAGTCAAGCTTAAAGGGCCAATGCAGTCGTTTTTATTTCCATACCAAATCATTTCTGGGTAACAATTAAGTACCTTACTGTGATTGTTTAAAATTCAAATGTTAAAAAATAAACCAAATTAGCTTCTTGAGAGCAATTTCTCAAGCAATAATTTTGAGAGTGGTTTAAGTGGGGAGGGGGAACCTGGCATTTAGCTGTTATTAGCAGAGAGGTTTTGGACACCACTTTCTTATTGGTCTATTAACTAATTTACTGCATGGTGATGTCACCATGGAAGGCCAAAAGTCCCTCCCACCAAAACAGGCTGATATTTCATGCAGTCTTTTCAAACAGCTCTTACACTAAAAGGGCATTATCATTATTTTCACAATTTCACAGTATTATTCGAACCTCCTATTGTGAAAATATTTATAAAACACAGAAAAATAATGTTTTTGACTGCACTGGGCCTTTACTGGAAGTCTTGATGATAGTAACACATTCTCCTTCCCTCTCTCTCTCTCTCTCTCCCTTCCACCCACCCACGCAGACATAGATGAGTGTGCGATAGACAGGGGTCTGTGCCAGCCTCATGGTGTGTGTGAGAACAGACAGGGCTCCTATGTGTGTGTGTGCAAAGACGGCTTCATTCTGTCTGAGGACAAGCACAGCTGTGAGGGTAAGATTACTGATATCCTCTCAGCCCTCTCTCTATATAGCTGTATTCTGCATGCAAACACACACACACACACACACACACACACCAATCTATTTCCTGTCTTCCCTCTCCATCCAGAGATTGAGGTGGACATGGAGGATAAGAAGGAGTGTTACCTGAACCTGGATGACACAGTGTTCTGTGACAGTGTCCTGGCCACCAACGTCACCAAGCAGGAGTGCTGCTGTTCCATCGGCGTGGGCTGGGGGGACCACTGTGAGATCTACCCCTGTCCCGTCTACCACTCATGTACGTACCTCAGGCCCAACAACATCAAATCAAATCAAATTGTATTGGTCACATACACATGTTTAGCAGATGTTATTGCCAGTGTAGCGAAATGCTTGTGTTTCTAGCTACAAGAGTGCAGTAATATCTAACAAGTAATATCTAACAATTTCACAACAATACACACAATACACACACACATCTAAAGTAGAGGAATAGAATTAAGAATATATAAATAAAGAATATATAAATGCATGAATATAAATAAATATATACATACACACACACAATAGTCTACCAAGCCTCTGAGCCATCAGGCAGGCTGGGTATCTGTTCAGTTAATTGCACTGTTCAATGTCACTCTTAAGAAGCTGGTTGTTTTTCCTCCAACCAGCTGAGTTCCATTCCCTGTGTCCGGTGGGCCGAGGTTTCTACCAGGAGGAGGGAGTAACTGAGTACGGCCTGTCTGTCCATATTGGTGAGTAGCTACACAACCTCAGCCCAACCACGGTAGGTTTTCTGTTGTCAGATTTACAGCATTCATTTACATGGCAGGATTTGTTTTCAGGAGTTTGTTTGTGTTGAGATTGTTGCTCCTGTTTCTCTGTGTACAGATATCGATGAGTGTGTGCTCTTCTCCAATGAGATCTGTAAGGAGGGCCGCTGTATGAACACACAGCCTGGCTATGAATGTTACTGCCAACAGGGCTTCTATTACGACAGCAACCTACTGGAGTGCATTGGTAACCACTAAGCCCCACCTCACTCCGGCCTGCACCAAAACACACCGATGTATTATTATTACACATTATAAACTGGGTGGTTCGAGCCTTGAATGTTGATTGGCTGACAGCCGTGGTATATGAAACCGTATACCACGGGTATGACAAAACATGTATTTTTACTGCTCTAATTACATTGGTAACCCGTTTATAATAGCAACAAGGGATTTCAGGGGTTTGTGTTATATAGCCAATATACCACGGCTAAGAGCTGTATCCAGGCACGCCGCATTGCGTTGTGCCTTAGCTGCGGTATATTCGCCGTATACCACACCCCCTCGGACCTTATTGCTTAATTAATACACATCAGATGAACCCATTTAGTCACAGATTCTGTATGTTAATGTCTCCTCAGATGTGAATGAGTGCCACGATGAGTCTCTGTGTACCAACGGTCAGTGTAAGAACACCAGAGGCTCCTTCTACTGCACCTGTAACTCTCCCTGGACCCCAGATGCTTCCAATAAGAAGTGTGTCATTCCCACTGTGGCAGGTGAGGTCTGGCTAGAGGCCCTCTACTGTACATGCTGTATCCACACACATAAGGAGGTACAGGCCAGGCCAGGCCAGAGAGGAGGACGTGTGTTAAGTCAGCAGTGGTTTTTTGTTGCTGCAGGTGTGGATGAGTGCCAGGATCCATTGAACTGTAAGAGTGGCCACTGTGTGGACACCCCTGGGTCCTACTACTGCATCTGCTCTCCTCCCTGGATCCTGGCCACGGACCGCAACAGCTGTGTGACCTTAGAAGAGCAGGCTGGTGAGTGGAGGAGAGGAGTCTAAGAGGGGAGGAGGTGGGCTCAGGATTCTCAGGATGGATGATTTGGAGGTGGTGGTGTGAGGTGGCTGGGTAGTGTAGTTCACAGTGGGTTGGTTCTCAGTGGTGAATCTCTGTGTATGGGCGAGGAAGGATGAATGAGAGAATGTTTTTTAATGTTATTTCCGGTCTAACACTACTAATCAGCCAGGCCTGCCCCTCCAGCCTCACATGCTCTTACATTCACATACCTCATATCTGTCACATAGATAAGTGGTTCACCAACTGGACACCTGGGGTTCGCGGAGGTACTGCATGGCGTCCATGGACAGATTTTTTTTTTATAAATATAAAAAATTAAACTGATTTGTCCAAGGGGTCTGTGGAAGAAGTTTGGAAAGTGCAATGCAAACTAATATTTTGTATCTATCATATACCCTCGGATGCACAACAGGGCCTGGGACGCTCACAGGGATCCACAGTACTCACAAAAATCTAGTTTTGAAATACTTCTTGTATTCCCTAAAAATGTTGTTTTGAACATAAATGCACTGTAATTTAAGCTTTAAACCTGCAAAATTGTCTGTCTGCCCCATGTGGAAATGTGAAGAGTTGCAGGAAATTAGCTTTTAAACTGCAACATTTTCTCTCTGCCTATGGCAAAATGTGTCAAATTGCAGAAAATTAGCTTTAAAATGTTGTCGCCGATGCAAAGAGTGGGGCCTTTAAAATGTTGTCTCCGATGCAAAGAGTGGGGCCTTTAAAATGTTGTCTCCGATGCAAAGAGTGGGGGCCTTTAAAATGTTGTCTCTGATGCAAAGAGTGGGGCTTTAAAATGTTGTCTCTGATGCAAAGAGTGGGGCCTTTAAAATGTTGTCTCTGATGCAAAGAGTGGGGCCTTTAAAATGTTGTCTCTGATGCAAAGAGTGGGGCCTTTAAAATGTTGTCTCTGATGCAAAGAGTGGGGCCTTTAAAATGTTGTCTCTGATGCAAAGAGTGGGGCTTTAAAATGTTGTCTCTGATGCAAAGAGTGGGGCCTTTAAAATGTTGTCTCTGATGCAAAGAGTGGGGCCTTTAAAATGTTGTCTCTGATGCAAAGAGTGGGGCTTTAAAATGTTGTCTCCGATGCAAAGAGTGGGGCCTTTAAAATGTTGTCTCTGATGCAAAGAGTGGGGCTTTAAAATGTTGTCTCTGATGCAAAGAGTGGGCCTTTAAAATGTTATTTCCCAGGGCCTGAGACTTGGTTAGTCTGGCCATGCACTGCAGCTGTCACAGTAAACTCCTTGTATGCTATTTTTATCGCACGCCAAAGTCAGAGTTGTGTTCTGCTTTTGTGGGGGGGTCCCTGATGAATTTTATATCACAAAATGGGTCCCTGGATCCAAAAGGTTTGTCAACTCCTGACATACTGTAGATAGATAAGAGATAAATTCAAACACAACCCTGGTCCTATACTATGGCCACTGCTGGGCCGTGTTAATTGTGAAGATCCTCAACCCATCGATAGACACCCAAACACTCTGGTGCATGCTCTCAGGAAGCAGTGTAACATAGTGATCTGCCAGCAGGCCTGTTCAACGTCACATCACATTAAGAGCTGGCCCCAGGCTGGTGTCTGTCCCTCCATCCGTAGGTTGTGTAACCCATGTCTGTGGTGTCTGTGGTGCCCCTTGCAGATATCAATGAGTGCCAGGACCCCTCGTACTGTAAGAATGGGAGGTGTGTGAACACGCCCGGCTCCTTTCACTGTATATGTACCCAGCCCCTCACCTTCAGCGCAGCGCTCAAACAGTGCGTCTATGACGGTGGGTATAACCAATCGGCACTCAACGCACCTGAGCCTAACCAATCAGTGCTCAGCTCACCTGAGTTTTGGCTTACCTGTACACCTGCCACTCCTGCTACTCTTTTTAACTCCTCCCCCTTTGAGCCCCCGTTCCCCAATACTGACTCCATGCACAGGCTCAGCACTCCCCCTCTTGCTTGTTTCTATAGAAACACACTCTCAGTTTAGTGAGGGAGATCATGAGACTTGAGATGGTCAATGTGATCTCAGTTCTATAGGTCCAGTGTGATCCTGTTGCACATTTCTCAGTTTCCGTTTATGTGGTTACCCCACTAAGCTTGCATAGTCACAGGAAAACACTTCATTACTTCATCCTTCATTGTGTGCATGTGCTTGTGCGTCTGAGACGCAGTGAGAGAGTATAAGTAAAATGGGAGAGTATAAGTAAAATGGGAGAGTATAAGTCAAATGGGAGAGTATAAGTCAAATGGGAGAGTATAAGTCAAATGGGAGAGTATAAGTAAAATGGGAGAGTATAAGTCAAATGGGAGAGTATAAGTCAAATGGGAGAGTATAAGTCAAATGGGAGAGTATAAGTCAAATGGGAGAGTATAAGTCAAATGGGAGAGTATAAGTAAAATGGGAGAGTATAAGTCAAATGGGAGAGTATAAGTCAAATGGGAGAGTATAAGTCAAATGGGAGAGTATAAGTCAAATGGGAGAGTATAAGTCAAATGGGAGAGTATAAGTCAAATGGGAGAGTATAAGTCAAATGGGAGAGTATAAGTAAAATGGGAGAGTATAAGTCAAATGGGAGAGTATAAGTCAAATGGGAGAGTATAAGTCAAATGGGAGAGTATAAGTCAAATGGGAGAGTATAAGTCAAATGGGAGAGTATAAGTAAAATGGGAGAGTATAAGTCAAATGGGAGAGTATAAGTAAAATGGGAGAGTATAAGTAAAATGGGAGAGTATAAGTCAAATGGGAGAGTATAAGTAAAATGGGAGAGTATAAGTCAAATGGGAGAGTATAAGTAAAATGGGAGAGTATGAGTCAAATGGGAGAGTATAAGTAAAAGTGATATTGCTTGTGGAATTTTCTGCACCTTTCTCCAAAGCATTGTTTTTCCTTTTAACCAAACTGTTGACTGTTGCGATACATGTGATGCTGTAACACTTGGATATGATGTTGTGACATTACTCTTCCGATTGTGTTACTTTCTTTGCATATTCTTGTTGTAAAGTCTCACAAGTTTATATTGACAATCCAGCTTTTACTTTATTGTGTCTGTGTGGTTTTTATGGGGCTATCCTTGTGTGTGATGTGTGACTGTAAATGAATGTCCAGAAGAGGGGTCTGGTATAGCACTGACCCCTACCACCTCAAGCTAGGCCTCATCACTTATTCATATCTATCTGCCGGCTATTAACATGCTGAGTAATGACTTGGTTAATCATAGAGGTCATTATAAGTGGCAGGATCTGGCCTGCTCTATAATGTAGAAGCAAAGATTGGCTTTTTGATTTGATGGAATAATCCTTAATATTTCTCTCTCTCTCTTTCTCTCTTGCTCTCTCGCTCTCTCTCTCTCTATCTGTCTCTTTCTTTCTCTCCCTTTCCCCCCTCTCTCCCTACCTTAGACCGCACGGCGGCCCATAAGGACGTGTGTTTCCTGCAGGTGGATGAGGATCTGATCTGCAGCCACCCCAGAAACGGCCTGGTGTTCACCTACTCGGAGTGCTGCTGTCACTATGGCCGTGGCTGGGGCCCTGAGTGTAGGACCTGCCCCCAAAGAAACTCGGGTGGGCACCAGCACTCAGTCATTATTTTACTGGTTTTAAGTGTCTAGTCTGCTGGTCATTACAGTTTTAGCCCGTATCAACATAAATAGTCTAATACTAATAACTTAATTAAGTTCATCTTAATTCTTCCTCTCGTTCAGTGATCTTTAACCGGCTGTGTGACATGCACTTGGAGACAGAGTCTGATGGTGAGGGAGATTTCCTGGCAGCTTTCGCCAACTACAACCCAGGTACTGGTAATGCCTGTAATATATTTTATTATTCTCTGAATTTGGTTATAAAATCACCTCAGAGCACAAAGTCTACCACTTGAATAACATTTTCTCTCCCTCTCTCCTGTATCTCTCTCTCTCTCTCTCTCTCTCTCTCTCTCTCTTTCTCTATTTCTTTCTCTCTTTCTATCTCTCTGTCTCTCTTTCTTTCTCTATCTTTCTTTCTCTCTCTCTCGCACTCTCTTTCTGTTTTGGCTCAGAAGATGACAGTTCAGAAGAGGACTCAGATGAGTGTAGTTGTGCCAATGGCCGTTGTGTGCGTTCCTACTTGAGCACTATGTGTGATTGTAACACAGGTTTTAGACTGGACCACTCCCACACCCGCTGCACAGGCATGTTAACAACCCACATATTCTTCCTGTCTTGTCAATTGGATGCTTATGAATTCTGTGAACAGAAGTGTCTCTGTATAATTTGTAGCTGTTGTCCTTTGTTCAAGTGTTTTGACCGACAATACCTGAAATCTAATTTAGAATTTAAAGGAACATCTGGTTGTTGATTTCATATGTAAATAGATGTACAGGCAGAGATGGCGAGCTCTCTGTTTTGTTTCAAACCTTCTCCCTTTCTCTCTCTCTCTCTCTTTCAGATATTGATGAGTGTGCTGAACCAGGGGTCCGAGTTAATCCATGCAAGAATGCCCGCTGTGTCAACAGCATAGGCTCGTTCAAGTGCTACTGCAAAAATGGCTTTGTCCCTGCACGAAGGCCCAACATGTGTGTACCAGGCACCAAGGCCCAACACGTCCGTTCCAGGGCTCTATAACAGCTTTATCTCTGTCAAACACACACAAATACGCACATGTAACCCCTCTGTCTTATAAGTTCAGTATTCAGTGTGTACCTGTCTCCCCTTGAAGTGTCCCTCGAAAACATTGTGGTGTCTTCAATAGGCTCATTTGAAAATGTTTGAAATGGACTAAATGTGTTGCTGTTGTTGTCGGCTTCTCCTTCACTGAAATGAGATGCACCATAGGCTTCCAGTTTGGCTCTGAACAACCATTTTTCCCTCATCCCTAGATCAGTTAATGATTTGGGGGAAAGATACAGACGAAGGGAACATATTCGTACATTTTCTATGTATTTTTGTAATTATTCTTCTTTTTTTAATGTTTGTTTCCATTGACTGTTAAACTTGTGTTTTGTTCAGTTGTTGAGTTTTGTCCTTGTTGCATTGATCTTATACATCCATGAATCTTAAGCTCTCCTGCAGTTTGATGAGGAGGTTTCTCGCTTCCTGTATGTCTGAATGCCTGTATGAGTAGCAGACCATTATCGTAAATGTTTTTATCGTCCTCTGTCTCTGCCCTCCTCCATTGTCCAGTTTTGTACAGTATGTAAAGTGGAGATTACTTTGTTGACTGTTAGCTCAGTACCTATCATGCTCCTGTAATCATCTGTTTTGTGGGATGTTTTATGATTATACTTCATTGTAAAGCCATTAAACACCTTTTACATTTTTGACATGTGCACATTGAATACAATTGAAGCTGACTAAAGGTAAAGGGGTGAGAGGTCGTATTCAGACCTAACTCGTGGATTCAGAGGGAATCCTCAGGAGTACGGTGGTAAATCGACCCCAAAGTAAATGGAATGGCATGTTTAGTGACTTCTCTTAACAAAATGTCAGTTTGTTTGTCTATGCATTGTAAGGAACGAAAGAGGCTTTTGAGCGGAAAAATAAATGAACGGTAGAAGTCAACCACCCAAATATGTGTTTGTGAGTGTATTTTTTATAAAGCAGGTTTGTTCTTTCTTTGGGATTAGAGGTCTTTCCCATCCATATCGTGTTCTGTCCATGAGAAGAAAATCAACAGAGACTAACACGATACAGAACAGGTTGCTTCATAAATTAATAACATATTAAATGTACGCTTAGTGAGACGATTAAGATAAGAGCTTCTGGCAAGCAAAGAAATTATAATCAAAATATAAATATAATCAGTTTTAAATATTCATTGTCATTGATTGGTGTGAAATTCTCCCTGTATTAAGACCTCTGGCTGTGAAACTCTGATACAGAGTACACCATCAAACGGAATATCTGACAGAGATGTATTCAACTAGTGAAGAAAGCAGTGGCGTAAAATACTTTAAAGTACTACTTAAGTCGTTTTTTGGGGTATCTGTACTTTACTATTTACATTTTTCACAACTTTTACTTCACTACATTCCTAAAGAATATAATGAACATTTTACTCCATACACTTTCCCTGAGACCCAAAAGTACTGGTTACATTTTTGAATGCTTAGCAGAACAGGAAAAGGGTCCAATTCACGCACTTATCAAGAGAACATCCCAGGATGACCCCCACTGCCTCTGATCTGGCAGACTCACTAAATACACATGCTTCATTTTTAAATTATGTCTGAGTGTTGGCTATCCGTAAAAATAAAATAAAAACATTTAAATATGAAAATAGGTAGTGTCTGGTTTGCTTAATATTAAGGAATTTTAAATGATTTATACTTGTACTTTTGATACTTAAGTATATTTTAGAAATTAGATTTACTTTTGAAACCAAATACTTTTATTGGCTGACTTTCACTTTTACTTGAGTCATTTTCTATTCAGGTATCTTTACTTTTACTCAAGTAAGACAATTGGGTACTTTTTCACCACTGGAAGAAATGAGTTTGTTTTCTGCCTCTGTCAGAAAGAAGCCTTCAAAGTACTTCAACGTGACTGGCTGAAGGTAAACTCTACTGTGATCCACATATAAACTGTGTGAAGAAATACACACATGCATTTATGTATGTACAGTTGAAGTCGGAAGTTTACATACACCTTAGCCAAATACATTTCAACTCAGTTATTCACAATTCCTGACATTTAATCCCAGTAAAAATTCCCTGTTTTAGGTCAGTTAGGATCACCACTTTATTTTAAGAATGTGAAATGTCAGAATAATAGTGGAGAGAATGATTTGTTTCAGCTTTGATTTCTTTCATCACATTCCCAGTGGGTCAGAAGTTTACATACACTCAATTAGTATTTGGTAGCATTGCCTTTAAATTGTTTAACTTGGGTCAAACGTTTAGGGTAGCCTTCCACAAGCTTCCCACAATAAGTTGGGTGAATTTTGGCCCATTCCTCCTGACAGAGCTGGTGTAACTGAATCAGGTTTGTAGGCTTCCCTGCTCGCACACACTTTTTCCGTTCTGCCCACACATTTTCTATAGGATTGAGGTCAGGGCTTTTTGATGGCCACTCCAATACCTTGACTTTGTTGTCCTTAAGCCATTTTGCCACAGCTTGGGGTCATTGTCCATTTGTAAGACCCATTTGCAACCAAGCTTTAACTTCCTGACTGATGTCTTGAGATGTTGCTTCAATAAACCCACATAATTTTCCAACCTCATGATGCCATCTATTTTGTGAAGTGCACCAGTCCCTCCTGCAACAAAGCACCCTCACAACATGATGTTGCCACCCCCTGTCACACCCTGACCATAGTTTGCTTTGTATGTTTCTATGTTTTGGTTGGTCAGGGTGTGATCTGAGTGGGCATTCTATGTTACATGTCTAGTTTGTCTAGTTCTTTGTTTGGCCTGATATGGTTCTCAATCAGAGGCAGGTGTTCGTCATTGTCTCTGATTGGGAACCATATTTAGGTAGCCTGTTTGGTGTTGGGTTTTGTGGGTGATTGTTTCTGTCTCTGTATCAGATAGGACTGTTTAGGTTTTCACACATTTATTGTTTTGTTAGTTTATTCATGTATAGTTCCTTTATTAAAGAACATGAATAACCACCACGCTGCATTTTGGTCCGCTTCTCCTTCACCCCAAGAAAACCGTTACAGAATCACCCACCACAACAGGACCAAGCGGTGTGGTGAAAGGCAGCAGGAGCAGTGAAAAGAGGAATGGACATGGGAGGACGTTTTGGACGGCAAGAGTATGGACTATACTACTTGGGAGGAGATAGACAGGTGGGCGGTCGACCCAGGAAGAGTGCCGGAGCCCGCCTGGGATTTGCTGGAGCAGTGCGAAGAGGGGTATGGGAGAATGGAGTTGGAGAAACAAGCACAGCGGCGCGGTAGGAAGCCCGAGAGTCAGCCCCCAAAATGTATTGGGGAAGGCACACAGGAAGTGTGGCGAAGCCAGGTAGAAGACCTGCGCCAACTTCCTGTGCTTACCGGGGGGCTAGAGAGACCGGGCAGGCACCGTGTTATGCTGCGAAGCGCACGGTGTCCCCAGTGCGGGTGCATAGCCCGGTGCGGTACATTCCAGCTCCGCGTATCGGCCGGGCTAGAGTGAGCATTGAGCCAAGTGCCATGAAGCCGGGCTCTACGCAGCTGGTCTCCAGTGCGTCTCCTTGGGCCGGCTTACATGGCACCAGCCTTGCGCATGGTGTCCCCGGTTCGCCTGCATAGCCCAGTGCGGGCTATTCCACCTCGCCGCACTGGCAGGGCAACCGGGAGCATGCAACCAGGTAGGGTTGGGCAGGCTCGGTGCTCAAGAGCTCCAGGAGCCCCTCTGCCCAGAGCTGCCGGAGCCCCTCTGCCCCGAGCAGCTGCACCTCTGCCCCGAGCAGCTGCCCCTCTGTCCCGAGCAGCTGCCCCTCTGTCCCGAGCAGCTGCCCCTCTGTCCAGTGGGGTCATTAAGTAGGGTTGCTATGGTTAGGAGGCCACGGAAGAGGACAAGGTGGGGGACTAAGACTATGGTGAAGTGGGGGCCACGTCCAGCACCAGAGCCGCCACCGCGGACAGATGCCCACCCAGACCCTCCCCAATAGGTTCAGGTTTTGCGGCCGGAGTCCGCACCTTGGGGGGGGGGGGGGGTACTGTCACACCCTGACCATAGTTTGCTTTGTATGTTTCTATGTTTTGTTTGGTCAGGGTGTGATCTGAGTGGGCATTCTATGTTGTGTGTCTAGTTTGTCTGTTTCTGTGTTTGGCCTGATATGGTTCTCAATCAGAGGCAGGTGTTCGTCATTGTCTCTGATTGGGAACCATATTTAGGTAGCCTGTTTGGTGTTGGGGTTTGTGGGTGATGGTTTCTGTCTCTGTATCAGATAGGACTGTTTAGGTTTTCACACATTTATTGTTTTCTTAGTTTATTCATGTATAGTTCCTTTATTAAAGAACATGAATAACCACCACGCTGCATTTTGGTCCGCCTCTCCTTCACCACAAGAAAACCGTTACACCCCCGTGCTTCATGGTGGGGATGGTGTTCTTCGGCTTGCGAGCCTCCCCCTTTTTCCTCCAAACATAACAATTGTCCAAACAGTTATTTTCATTTCATCAGACCAGAGGACATTTCTCCAAAAACTACGATCTTTGTCCCCATGTGCAGTTGCAAACCGTAGTCTGGCTTTTTTATGGCGGTTTTGGAGCAGTGGCTTCTTCCTTGCTGAGCTGCCTTTCAGGTTATATCGATATAGGACTCGTTTTACTGTGGATATAGATACTTTGTACCTGTTTCCTCCAGCATCTTCACAAGGGCCTTTGCTGTTGTTCTGGGATTGATTTGCACTTTTCGCACCAAAGTGCGTTCATCTCTGGGAGACAGAACGCGTCTCCTTCCTGAGCGGTATGACGGCTGCATGGTCCCATGGTGTTTATACTTGCGTACTATTGTTTGTACAGATGAACGTGGTACCTTCAGGCATTTGTTAATTGCTCCCAAGGAGGAACCAGACTTGTGGAGGTCTACAATATTTTTTCAGAGGTCTTGGCTGATTTCTTTTGATCTTCCCATGATGTCAAGCAAAGAGGCAATGAGTTTGAAGGTAGGCCTTGAAATACATCCACAGGTACACCTCCAATTGACTCAAATTATGTAAATTACCCTGTCAGAAGCTTCTAAAGCCATGACATAATTTTCTGGAATATTCCAAGCTGTTTAAAGGCAGTCAACTTAGTATATGTAAACTTCTGACCCACTGGAATTGTGATACAGTGAAATAATTTGTCTGTAAACAATTGTTGCACAAAGTAGATGTACTAACCGACTTGACAAAACTATAGTTTGTTAACTAGAAATTTGTGGAGTGGTTGAAAAACGAGTTTTAATGACCCCAACCTATGTGTATGTTAACTTCCGACTTCAACTGTATGCCCATGGTCAACATCATCCATGTTTATGAGAATTTTAATGTACTTAGGAAGTAAAATCTTATTATACCAGAGTAATTTATGCCAAACTTCATCATTTAGAATAGAATGATATAGAGTAAAATTCAGCACACTTTCTCTCAAGATTCAAATGTGTTTTACTCTAAATTAAATTAAACAATGTACAGTTTTTCAGTCTATTTACAATCATTACATGATACAATAATAGAAAGAAAGGGTCACTTGGTTATTCGTTGTGACACAGTGCCCAGAAACTACCCATTTACACTAGATGCAAAGAAGTTATATTGGAGTTTCACCCCTTTCTAGCATTAGTAGTAGTTATGTACTATGTGGCTCAGTTGGTAGAGCGTTGTGCTTGCAATGCCAGTGTTGTGGGTATCAAAATGCACTCGCTACTGTACGTCGCTCTGGATATGAATTGAAAATGTTATACATAGCAAGAATAAACACGGGAAAAGGAAAATCTATCTCTTAAATTCACTCTATTGAGGTTGCAATGGTCAAGTACATGAGATCCTTTCAGTCAAAAATACATTCTGTGAGCAAGATATCATAAATTATAGCTTCCTCTCCAAGGATATTTATTAAAGAGAAAATTAACAAAAGTTATAACAACCAACATCAATAATAGGGGAATCAGATATTGAGGATGTGATTGTAGTTGTCAGTACATTTCCAAGTGAGGTTGTTGCTGTTCCACTTCCTGTTGTAGCTGATATTCCAGTGGGGATTATCTAGTTACTGGAATGGTAACTGGAATGGTTTCAGACACAACTTTGAATATTTCTAATGAAGTTTCAGGTGGGGCTGTAGTTTGATGTAACTGTAGACAGTGTTGCAGGCATAGTAATAGTTAAATAGTCACTTGTTGTAGAAACTGAAGTTTCAAGAGTAGTTATAGTTGATGTCTCAGTTGCATTTGTGGTTTTAAATGTTTGAAGGGAGGCTGTTGACAGCTTTTCTGCTGAGATAGTGGTTGTGGTAAATGTTTCAGGTTTGATTGATAGGGATGTAGTTGTGGATAATGTTGCAGTTGATGGGGATGTTGTAGCTGTGGATGATGTTTCAGGTTTGGTTGGTGGGGATGCTGTAGTTGTGGACAATGTTTCCGTTGGTTGATGACGTTGTTTATGTGGCTGTGGATGATTTTATTTATCCTTAATTTAACTAGGCAAGTCAGTTAAGAACATGATGTTGTAGTCGTGGATGTTTCAGTTGTAATTGTGGATGATGATTCAGTTCCGATTTATGGGAATGTTGTGTAGTGGCTGTGGATGATGTTTCAGGTTTGGTTGATGGGGATGTTCTAAACGTGGTGGTGGATGACTTTTCAGATATGGTTGATGGGTTTTTTGTATCTGTGGTTGTGGATGATGTTTCAAGTCTGTTTATATCAGTTGTTCCATATGAAATTGCAGCTGAAGTTTCAGGATTATTTTAATCTGTACAGTGCATTCGGAAAGAATTCAGACACCTTCACTTTTTCCACATTTTGTTACATTACAGCCTCATTTTAAAATTGATTAAATTGTTTCCCCCCCCCCCTCATCAATCTACACACTATCTCATAATGACAAAGCAAAAACAGCTTTTAAGACATTTTTGCAAATGTATTAAAAACTGAAATATCACATTTACATACAGTGCCAGTCAAAAGTGTGGACACACCTACTCATTCCAGGAGTTTTCTTTATTTTGACTATGTTTTACATTGTAGATTAATAGTGAAGACATCAAAACTACGAAATAACACATATGGAATCATGTAGTAACCCAAAAAGTTTTAAACAAATCAAAATATATTTGAGATTCCTCAAAGTAGCCACCCTTTGCCTTGATGGCAACTTTGCACACTCTTGGCATTCTCTCAATCAGCTTCATGAGGTAGTCATCTGAAATGCATTTCAATAAGCAGGTGTGCCTTTAAAAGTTATTTGTGGAATTTCTCTCCTTCTTAATGCGTTTGAGCCAATCAGTTGTGTTGTGACAAGGTAGGGGTGGTATCCAGAAGATAGTTCTATTTGGTAAAATACCAAGTCCATATTATGGCAAGAACAGCTCAAATTAGCAAAGAGAAACGACAGTACATCATTACTTTAAGACATGAACATGAACAAGTGCAGTTACAAAAAACATAAACCGCTATGAAGAAACTGGGTCTCATGAGGACTGCCAAAGGAAAGGAAGACCCAGCATTACCTCAGTTGCAGAGGATACGTTCATTAGAGTTAACTGCACCTCAGATTGCAGCCCAAATAAATGCTTCACAGAATGTAAGTAACAGACACATCTCAAAATCAACTGTTCAGAGGGAAATCAGGACTTCATTGTCGAATTGATGCAATTAAACCACTACTAAAAGACACCAATAAGAAGAAGAGACTTGCTTGGGCCAAGAAACACGAGCAATGGACATTAGACCAGTGGAAAAATGTCCTTTGGTCTGTCCGTGTCTTTGTGAGATGCAGAGTAAGTGAACGGATGATCTCCGCATGTGTGGTTCCCACCGTGAAGCATAGAGGAGGAGGTGTGATGGTGTGGGGGTGCTCTGCTGGTGATTGGTGATTTATTTTGAATTCAAGGCACACTTAACCAGCATGGGTACCACAGCATTCTGCAGCGATACGCCATCCCATCTGGCTTGCGCTTAGTGGGTCTATTATTTTATTTTTTAACAGGACAATGACCCAACACACCTCCAGGCTGTGTAAGGGCTATTTGACCAAAAAGGAGAGTGATGGAGTGCTGCATCAGATGACCTGGCCTCCACAATCACCCGACATCAACCCAACTGAGATGGTTTGGGATGAGTTGGGCCACAGAGTGAAGGAAAAGCAGCCAACAACTTCTATGCATATGTGGGAACTCCTTCAAGACTGTTAGAAAAGTATTCCAGGTGAAGCTGGTTGAGAGAATGCCAAGAGTGTGCAAAGCTGTCATCAAGGCAAAGGGTGGATACTTTGAAGAATCTCAAATATATTTTGAGTTGTTTAACACTTTTTTGGTTTCTACATCTAATATGTGTTATTTCATAGTTTTGATGTCTTCACTATTATTCTACAATGTAGAAAGTAGAAAAATAAAGAAAACCCCTAGAATGAGAAAGTGTGTCCAAACTTTTGACGGGTACTGTAAGTATTCAGACACTTTACTCAGTACTTTGTTGAAGCAACTTTGGCAACAATTACAGCCTCGAGTCTTCTCGGGTATGACACTTTAAGCTTGGCACACCTGTATTTGGGGAGTTTCTCTTATTCATCTCTGCAGATCCTCTCAAGCTCTGTCAGGTTGGTCGGGGAGCGTTGCTGCACAGCTATTTTCAAGTCTCTCCAGAGATGTTTGATCAGGTTTGAACTCTGGCTGGGCCACTCAAGGACATTCAGAGACTACATGTAGTCCCAAAGCTACTCCTGCATTGTCTTTGCTGTGTGCTTAGGGTCATTGTCCTGTTGGAAGGTGAACCTTCACCCCCAGTCTGAGGCCCTGAGCGATCTGGAGCAGGTTTTAATTCATCAAGGATCCATCTGTACTTTGCTCCGTTCATCTTTTCCTCGATCCTGACTAGTCTCCCAGTCCCTGCCACTGAAAAACATCCCCACAGCATGATGCTGCTACCACCATGCTTCACCGGGATGGTGCCAGGTTTCCTCCAGACGTGACTCTTGGCATTCAGGCCAAAGAGTTCAATCTTGGTTTCATCAGACCAGAGAATCTTGTTTCTCATGGTGTGATAGTTTTTCAGGTGCCTTTTGGCAAACTCCAAGCGGGTTGTCATGGGCCTTTTACTGAGGAGTGGCTTCCGTCTGGCCGCTCTACCATAAAGGCCTGATTGGTGGAGTGCTGCAGAGATGGTTGTCCTTCTGGGAGGTTCTCCCATCTCCACAAAGGAAATCTTGAGCTCTGTTAGAGTGAACATCGCATTCTTGGTCACCTCCCTGACCAAGGCCCTTCTCCCCCAATTGCTCAGTTTGGCCGGGTGGTGAAATCTAGGAAGTCTTGGTGGTTCCAAACGTATTCCATTTAAGAATGATGGAGGCCACTGTGTTCTTGTGGACCTTCAATGCTGCAGAAATGTTTTGGTACCCTTCCCCAGATCTGTGCCTCAACACAATCCTGTCTCGGATCTCTACGGACAATTTCTTCGACTTCATGGCTTGGATTTTGGTCTGACATGCACTGTCAACAGTGGGGCCTTATAGAGGCAAGTGTGTGCCTTTCCAAATCATGTCAAATCATTTGAATTTACCACAGGTGGACTCCAATCAAGGATGATCAATGGAAACAGTATGCACCTGAGCTCAATTTTGAGTTTTGTTTCAAAAGGTCTTAGTACTTATGTAAATAAGGTATTTCTGTTTTAAAATGTTTATACATTTGCAAACATTTCTAAAAAACAGTTTTCACTTTGTCATTATGGGGTATTGTGTGTAGATTGATGAGGAAAATGTTTTATTTAATACATTTTAGAATAAGGCTGTAACGTAATAAAATGTGGAAAAAGTCAAGGGTCTGAATACTTTCCGAATGCACCGCACAGGCAAATTGCAGCAGGTTACTTGAAACCAACCTGGCCTAAAAGCTTTCATAAGCATACCCAGATCTGAGGTCAAATGCAGGACAACATTCTCACATGCCAAAATGTAGGATTATGTTAATACTTTCAGCAGCATCTGATTGTTACTTTGGCCAAACCAGAAAGAACAACATGGTTTGAACAATTCTCATCTTAGTAGTGAAAATGCCAAACACAAGATGTCAAGCACAGTGAATAATGATTAACTATGCAAACTACAACTAAGACATCCTTATTCCTAATCTTCATACATTGTACAAATTAGAATGCACGTCTCAAAATAAGCTCATTCAATTATGAGACTGCTGCAGTTGTAGGTGTTTTATTGATTGTCCATCCACTAGGTGGAACCCTTGCTTGAAAATGCCAAGAGCTTCAGGGAATACGTCGGTATCACAGGGGAGGATGGGCTGGAACGGAATAACTAGAATGATAGTAAACACATCAAACATGTGGTTTCTATGTAGTTGATACAATTCAATTTACTCAATTCCAGACATTATAATGAGTCGTCCTCTCCTCAGCAGCCTCCTGTGATCTGTACATTTATTTTGATCTGTACATTTATAATTAAGTGAGATATGTTAGTTATAGATATGGCATACTGTTAGTGACTGTAACATTAAGAAGTACCCCACCCCCAACACACCTCACCACCACCACCCCACCCCCAACACACCTCACCACCACCACTCAGACACATCTCACCACCACCACCCAGACACACCTCACCACCACCACCCCACCCTGACACACCTCACAACCACACCACCCCACCCAGACACACCTCACCACCACCACTCCACCCAGACACACCTCACCACCACCACCACTCAGACACATCTCACCACCACCACCCAGACACACCTTCCCACCACCACCCACCCAGCCACACCTCACCACCACCACCCCACCCCCAACACACCTCACCACCACCACCACCACCCCACCCAGACACACCTCACCACCACCACCCCACCCAGACACACCTTACCACCACCACCCCACCCAGACACACCTCACCACTACCACACCACCCAGACACACCTCACCACCACCACCCAGACACACCTCACCACCCCACCCAGACCCACCTCACCACCCCACCCAGACCCACCTCACCACCACCCCACCCAGACACACCTCACCACCACCACCCCACCCAGACACACCTCACCACCACCACACCACCCAGACACACCTCACCACCACCACCCAGACACACCTCACCACCAACACCCCACCAAGACACACCTCACCACCACCACCACCCCACCCAGACACACCTTACTACCACCACCCCACCCAGACACACCTCACCACCACCACTCAGACACATCTCACCACCACCACCCCACCCCCGACACACCTCACCACCACCACCCCACCCAGACACACCTTACTTCCACCACCCCACCCAGCCAGACCTCACCACCACCACCCCACCCAGACACACCTCACCACCACCACACCACCCAGACACACCTCACCACCACCACCCAGACACACCTCACCACCAACACCCCACCAAGACACACCTCACCACCACCACCACCCCACCCAGACACACCTTACTACCACCACCCCACCCAGACACACCTTACCACCACCACCACCCAGACACACCTCACCACCAACACACCACCCAGACACACCTCACCACAACCACCACCCACACACACCTCCACACCACCACCCAGCCACACCTCACCACCACAACCTCACCCAGACACACCTCACCACCACCACACCACCCAGACACACCTCACCACCACCTCACCACCAACACACCACCCAGACACACCTCACCACGACCACCACCCACACACACCTCCCCACCACCACCCAGCCACACCTCACCACCACGACCCCACCCAGACACACCTCACCACCACCACACCACCCAGACACACCTCACCACCACCACCCCACCCAGACACACCTCACCACCACCACCCCACCCAGACACACCTCACTACCACCACCCACCCAGACACACCTCACCACCACCACCCCACCCTGACACACCTCACAACCACACCACCCCACCCAGACACACCTCACCACCACCACCCCACCCCCGACACACCTCACCACCACCACCCCACCCAAGACACACTTCACCACCACCCAGACACACCTCACCACCACCACCAAGACACACCTCCCCACCACCAACACCACCCAGACACACCTCACCACCACCACCACCCAGACACACCTCACCACCAACACACCACCCAGACACACCTCACCACGACCACCACCCACACACACCTCCACACCACCACCCAGCCACACCTCACCACCACGACCTCTCCCAGACACACCTCACCACCACCACACCACCCAGACACACCTCACCACCACCTCACCACCAACACACCACCCAGACACACCTCACCACGACCACCACCCACACACACCTCCCCACCACCACCCAGCCACACCTCACCACCACGACCCCACCCAGACACACCTCACCACCACCACACCACCCAGACACACCTCACCACCACCACCCCACCCAGACACACCTCACCACCACCACCCCATCCAGACACACCTCACTACCACCACCCACCCAGACACACCTCACCACCACCACCCCACCCTGACACACCTCACAGCCACACCACCCCACCCAGACACACCTCACCACCACCACCCCACCCCCGACACACCTCACCACCACCACCCCACCCCAGACACACTTCACCACCACCCAGACACACCTCACCACCACCACCAAGACACACCTCCCCACCACCAACACCACCCAGACACACCTCACCACCACCACCAAGACACACCTCCCCACCACCACCCCACCCAGACACCACCACCCTGGGACGGGTGCTGGTGAGGTGTGTCTGGGTGGGGTGGTGGTGGGGAGGTGTGTCTTGGTGGGGTGGTGGTGGTGAGGTGTGTAAAAGAGACCTTTGTCTCAGCATGACTCCCTGTCAAAATAAAGGTTCAATAACAAAACAATTAAAACCAAGTGCTGATCCATCTGTGGCTGTGTGAGGATAACAGAGTTGTTTTAACTTGTCTAATTCTATGTGTAATCCTGACACACCTCACCACCACCACCCAGACACACCTCACCACCACCACCCAGACACACCTCACCACCACCACCCAGACACACCTCACCACCACCACCCCACCCAGACACACCTCACCACCACCACCCCACCGAGACACACCTCACCACCCCACCCAGACACACCTCACCACCACCACCCAACCCAGACACACCTCACCACCACCAACACCACCCAGACACACCTCACCACCACCACCAAGACACACCTCCCCACCACCACCCCACCCAGACACCACCACCCTGGGTGGGGTGCTGGTGAGGTGTGTCTGGGTGGGGTGGTGGTGGGGAGGTGTGTCTTGGTGGGGTGGTGGTGGTGAGGTGTGTCTGGGTGTTGGTGGTGAGGTGTGTCTGGGTTGGGTGGTGGTGGTGAGGTGTGTCTGGGTGGGGTGGTGAGGTGTGTCTCGGTGGGGTGGTGGTGGTGGTGAGGTGTGTCTGGGTGGTGGTGGTGAGGTGTGTCTGGGTGGTGGTGGTGAGGTGTGTCTCGGTGGGGTGGTGGTGGTGGTGAGGTGTGTCTGGGTGGTGGTGGTGAGGTGTGTCTGGGTGGGGTGGTGAGGTGTGTCTCGGTGGGGTGGTGGTGGTGGTGAGGTGTGTCTGGGTGGTGGTGGTGAGGTGTGTCTGGGTGGTGGTGGTGAGGTGTGTCAGGATTACACATAGAATTAGACAAGTTAAAACAACTCTGTTATCCTCACACAGCCACAGATGGATCAGCACTTGGTTTTAATTGTTTTGTTATTGAACCTTTATTTTGACAGGGAGTCATGCTGAGACCAAGGTCTCTTTTACACACGTCATTACATATCAAACGCATCAATATACACTATACACATCAGTATTCACTATACACATCAATATACACTACACATCAGTATTCACTATACACATCAATATACACTACACATCAGTATTCACTATACACATCAATATACACTATACACATCAGTATCCACTATACACATCAGTATTCACTATACACATCAATATACACTATACACATCAGTATTCACTATACACATCAGTATTCACTATACACATTAGTATCCACTATACACATCAGTATTCACTATACACATCAATATACACTATACACATCAATATACACTATACACATCAGTATTCATTATACACATCAGTATTCACTATACACATCAATATACACTATACACATCAATAAACACTATACACATCAGTATTCATTATACACATCAGTATTCACTATACACATCAATATACACTATACACATCAATATACACTATACACGTCAGTATTCATTATACACATCAATATACACTATATACGTCAGTATTCATTATACACATCAGTATTCATTATACACATCAATATACACTATACACGTCAGTATTCATTATACACATCAATATACACTATACACGTCAGTATTCATTATACACATCAATATACACTATATACGTCAGTATTCATTATACACATCAATATACACTATATACGTCAGTATTCATTATACACATCAGTATTCATTATACACATCAATACATGAAAAGCAAAACACAATCACAGAAAACAAACACAGTTCAAGAATTGCCTATCCACTCTCAGATCTCCCTCCAGCTCAGTCTAAAGGTCTGGGAACCTGAGATTATCGCTAATCGCCTGGCCCTGGAGATCAGATGAGGTGGAAGTGTGAAGCAGTTATTTCAGTGGCCTCCTGTGATAGAAAATTCTGGATCACTCCGGTTTAGGTGACGGTGAAGAGGGTGAGGATGGAGGGAGTCATAGGTCAGTGCTTGGCTGGGCGAAGTCAATGAAAGGCAAGACTATTCTAGGAGGATCAGGTTTAGAGTCCGCCGTCCTATTTACTAACTAAATACTTACAATAATATTGTGTTAGTAATTGGCTACTCAAATCGTAACCTTTTTCTGTGTGCCACTCA
This sequence comes from Oncorhynchus mykiss, assembly GCF_057628025.1. NCBI lineage: Eukaryota > Metazoa > Chordata > Actinopteri > Salmoniformes > Salmonidae > Oncorhynchus > Oncorhynchus mykiss. The sequence continues at coordinate 17,786,780 of NC_143050.1, forward strand.
AACCGACGAGCAGCAAATCAAATCAAATCCAATTTAGAAATGTTGTATCGATTTGCTTTCTCATATGATCTGTTATGAGCTCCATGTTCTACTGGCACTGGTAAAAACGAGAATGATACTGTCGTTGCATAGCAACCAGATCCATATTTGACTGGATCCGGTCAAACTGCAGGGATGAAAGTAATGTTGGACGGTAATGACCAACTGGGCACACACTGTTGAATCAACGTTGTTTCCACATAATTTCAATAAAAATAAGTTGAACCAATGTGGAATGGACGTTGAATTGACGTCTGTGCCCAGTGGGGAGTGAGAAAGACTATTCCTAACAGTATGGAGACCAGGCCAGAGGTGGTAGGTTTGCCTCCATACTGTCTCGCTTCTTGTCTTCCATCCCACCTTCCTGTCTTCCATCTCACGGACCAAATAAAGGGTGCGTTCCTCTGCCCAGGCGTGGCTGATGCCTGCCAGATCTTACAACGCCTGGATAGGTATTTTAAGTATCAGGTAACCACATCATATGTTATATAAATCTGTCAGTTGATGACACAATCGATGACGTGGCACGCAACCATTGGTTGATGCATGCAACGTCTGAGCAGGGGAACGCGGCCGTAGAAATAAGCCACGGAGACTACTTTCTTTAAATATTGAAGTGATCAAGGCCCCACAGGCACGGCACCTCGTTAGGGTATAATTAGTGAGGTTTGCTAATGAGGAGGAGGTAGCAGATCCCAGTCCGCAGGGCCGAGGGAGGGAGGGAGGGAAGGGGGTGTTAAATATGTGGGGCGGTACTTTTGTCACACTATTATACACTCTTTACACGGGGTCACACTTACAGTACACTAATACTCAGCTACACCCACCACTTCTACACAAACACAGTGAATGTACTCAGCTATACCCACCACTCCTACACAAACACACTGCCTGTACTCAGCTATACCCACCACTCCTACACAAACACACTGCCTGTACTCAGCTACACCCACCACTCCTACACAAACACAGTGAATGTACTCAGCTACACCCACCACTCCTACACAAACACACTGTCTGCTACCCAATAGAACACCAACACTAGCTAGCACACCTGCTGTTCACACACATCTTTCCTATACAGTACACTGTTGAGTATTCTAACTTACCCTCTAACATTACATGCTCAGTGCACATCCTAAGGCCAGTACCCAAAACCCTCAGAAAGACCACTTACATAAACAAAACAAGCCGACACACAATAGACATTACGTGACAGAAGTCGCTGTTCCTGGCTTTCATCAGTTTGAGCATTGTATTGCAGAGGAACACTAAGCACTAAAGTTCTGAGGAACATACACAAAAGGTGCAGTGAATAGTGATGAATGGTTGGGATGGTGAACTTCAGACTGGAAGATAACATAGGAAGGCAGTGCTGCAGCAACAAGTTGTTGCGCTCAATTCTACTGTATCTCAAAAACATGCCCTGGCATAAGAACACATCAGATGTTCATTGTGGGAGTTGTCCTGGAAACAAGAGCTTAGAGAGGGTGCGTGGAGACGAATGGATGGTTTTAGTTTATCAGGTTTTATTCTACAACAGGCTGATTCTCCTGTGGCCTGATTTAATCATTGCCTCCCTCCACCCACAAGTGTAACAATGCTCTCAAATCAGGTCATATCCTGACGAGATCTCTACTACATCCTCACTCTGAAACGGGATCTCTCTCCGGGCACTTTATTTCACTGCTGAGCCCAAAAGGGAGAGCAATCAGGTTAATTATGTGATGGCAACTGGTATATGGACTAAAATGAGAGCATGCACTGTTTGTTGGAAAGCTTGCTTAGTCATCTCAGTTCTTGGTCAAATGTAATTGTTTCATGGCACAGGAAACTAGGATTCAGGCAAATGTTGGGCCCTGTATCTTTTTTTTATTTTAAACGTTTATATTTAAATGTTCTGGTCCTGGAGCTAAAGTTCTTAGTTCTGTCACAAACCAGGATGAAATCTCACTGGCCTCAAAAGGTAAACTGAGAGTAAAGGTCTGTTCTGTCCGCTTCAATTGTCAGCTATACACATGCACCTGACTGATTACATGATTGCACCCAAATACCCATCATGCACCTCTCAGATTAAGCTGCCTATTGAGCCATATTGGCAATTAAATTAAGTTAAAAAAATGTTTTACCTTTATTTAACTAGGCAAGTCAGTTAAGAACAACATTTTATTTTCAATGATGGCCTAGGAACAGTGGGTTAACTGCCTTGTTCAGGAGGCAGAATGACAGATGATTTACCTTGTCAGCTTTTGGTTTTAAGTCCAACACTCTAACCACTAGGCTACCTGCCGCCCCAATGAGGTGAAGGTAAGTGTTTGTTGACATTTTTTGTGTACTGTATAAAGAAAGTATCTGTGACATATCCACATCAGATCACTGAAAATGGTAAACAAGCAGCTGAATCCTGCCCACACAGCCCAGACCCCATTGAAGGTGACCTAGTTGCAGTCTATGCAGGGAGGGGTCATAAGAGATGTCGGGAGGAGAACCTTCCGAAATACTGTCCATGTATGTCTCTATTTCTCCTACATTCTGTCTTGTATTTTTAGCCACCACCTCCATTTATCCACTTCTTTGACCCCACACAACCCCTCCCTCTTCTGCTTCACTAGCAAACACATAGGGTAAGATGGTGAGGATGCACATCTTGAAACTCACTGACTGTTTGAGGTTTAGCCAATCATGAAACAGATGCGTGGTGTGTATAAGTGTCGTCGCCCACTGAGCTTCAGGATGTCTTCCTTCCTTAGGAACGTTGATACGTAACCGACTTGCGGCCCTCCTCCCCTGATCTCACTGAGTCACGTTGCCGTAGCGACAGTTCTCCTCCTCACTGTCCTGGTTTCATTCTGTCTAATTATTCTCAAAGTTCAAACTAGAACAGCAGGGTGACCTTCACCAACTAGTTTGGGGAGGCAGGGAGATGTGGTGAGGGGAGGGCAAGAGGGAAGATGAGCAAGAAAGACACCAGAAATAGGCTGGCCGTCCAAGGGAGATTACTCCAAAAAGCAATGGGAGGAATATAAATATCTTTAAGTAGGTCATATCAACCAGAGAGCAACCCGTTGGATACTGTTTCATAGGGTTTTGCTGGAGACTGCAACTTTGCAAGTTTCTCCTTTTTGGTCAGAGGTATGGGGATTTGGGGGTGACAGATGACAGTGCGTTACTCAGCTCTATCTATACCAATAGCACTGCAGTAGCATTTCAACCTCAATTGGTATGAGTAGCCCTTTTTTGTTAGATTTCAGTTTAACGTGATGTGTAAAAAGTGTAATATTGTGATGCAAACTTAAAATTGAATATTTCAACTCAATTTCAACTCATTTCAACTCTATATCTGACATGGTACCGGTGTCCTCTTTTTGTTAAGCCCATAACCATGTGTGTGAGGTGTACACTTTTGTTTCAAAGTAGATTTGTTTAAGACTACCAAGAAACACTCTGTGGGACCCTGACTTAGCAAACTGCAGTAAAAGGTTCATATATGGAACTGACACTGACATTGATAAAATAAGTCATGCTAACGTAACTGGAAAACTTACAGTACCCTCCACCTGCTCAGTTGGATTACATAGTTCTGTAACCTGAACAAACATGCATTCTTTGATTGGAGGACATTAAAGACCTCCATCCACAATCTTGTGCTGGGCTAACACAATGACAAATTGTGTTCCTAGGATCTACAGTATATAATGATATAGCTGATGAATACATGTATAACAATAATAATAATATTTTCACATTCTGTGGTTCCGACCTTGCCATACAACTGTAGAATTTCAACCACAGAATCCCATTCTGTGAGAGCCAACATTTTGAGGAAGTTTATTCTTCTGGAGTGAATCCTGTGAGTGAATCACACATCTGAGGTAAGAGCTGTGAGGAAAGGCCAGATAAGGTGGGCCTGATGTTGGGAATTGAAGCCACAGCCTCTCTAGGGTATAATCCCACCCACCCTCCCTCCCTCCCTGTCTCCTCCTGTGTCTCACTCTCTTTATATACTGTACATCTATTTCCTCCCCCTCTCCTGGGGTTAGCTGCAGCAGTTAGGCCCACAGGTGATTGAGGGGCCTAAGCAGCGTGGTGGGCCCTGCAACGGTCAGGGCTGGAGTCACATGCTTCAAATGCCCTGCCTGAGGATGGGATTATCAACTGCACACACACATACACACAAATACATAGACACACTAATTATGAGAGCAAACCATGTGCTGTGATCATGGACAGCAAAATGAAAATGGTGTGTAAAACAAACCGTCTAAATAACAAACAACAATGATTGATTTTGTCTACCCAGACCCCACCCCATCCCTAACACTCATGATGCCCTTCTCCTCCCGCTCCCCCTCTAGGTCCTGTCCATAGTGAGTGGACAGAGGGGGGTTTAGCTCAAACTGCTGCAATCTGCAGAAAGCACCCCTGTGTAAGCACTGTGCCGACCAGTGTCTGGCTGCCAGTTGCACCCTGATATCCTGCACTCAGCTCTTTCCCTTTGTCACAGTGGATTGTGGATGGGCCCTCTGGTAAAAAGGGGGGGACCAGGTAGGGGTGGGACAGAGACAGGAATGGACTGGGGGGGCTATGAAAGATTGGGAGGCTCTACTGAATACTTGTAAAATGCAAGGATTTGTTTCAGTCTATAGCACCTTGGAGGTAGAACAGCATGGTTGTCTAAGGTTTGGACATGCCCATGCCCATCTTCTGAAAACATCTGAAACCCTACCTCTTAAAAAATTTTGAAAAATAAACACACACACCCCTATTCCCGCTTCAGATAGATGAGTGGTGGGTCACTCTCTCTGACTCTGTGTCAGTCCTGTTGATGTAGAGGGAGAGTCCAGATGGGGAATGTCTAGCCCTGAGGCCTTCCCCTCCTGCCACCCCATCTTCTAAAGCCTGGACAGACTGGTAGATTTGACTCTTCACCCCCCACTGTTAGATCTCAGTCCCAGCCCCCTGCCCAGCACAACACACACACAAACAGACAACCGTTTGAGTCATCGCTCATCTCCTATTCACTGCACTATATGGCTGTAATAAGCTTAGAATGGAGAGAAGTGGGAGATAGTTCACAGACATACACAAGGGTCCCATTGACCAACATACCAACATGAGGACAATAGAGAAAAGTTGGATCATTGTTTTGTTTAGACTATTTTGGCCACACTGACACACACATATGTAATGTAGGTGTGCTCCTACTAGAGAAAGTAGGTGTGCTCCTAGTAGAGTGTGCTCCTACTATTTGTCAAAAACATAGTTGGGCCATATCTTATACCTTTCACTTTATACATTGGAGCAAGTTCTGCCCCTCTCTGTCTGTTTGCAGTAATTTTTAAACTGGTTGCTCATGTTCTGGACTTGAAAGATTTTCTTCAATACAGTGATATCCTTGCATATCCTGCACATAGGTCTCTGTACAATAGTTTTCCTAGCTTTCTTTTGTCATGTTCTGTCCTTGAAAGATTTTCTTAAATACGGTTTGTGTTTCTCATTCTCACTGTACATTCACACACTAGTCTATGGAGGTGTACCGCTAATATATTGTTCCGTTTCTATTTCTAAGGAGGTTGGAGAGATAAATTGACTAAAGGTCCGATTAATAAACATATACTTGCCAGGAGGATCATATGATGTAGGCTCGTTAGAATTACACGATTGGGGTCCCAATACGTGAGTTACATTCGCAATTTGTAGCCTACCTCACTACACTTGCAGTATTATGTAGGCCTAGCTAAAATATTCATCCGCCACCATCAAAAACGTAATGTTTCTCAAGTTCACATTTGCAGAAAGGATACCGTGTATGCATGGGGCCCACAAATGACCCCAATATTTCGACTAATAAACGGAATCTGTAAGGTTGGAATTAGCCTGGTATTATGAACCAGTGATAGCACCAGGGACAGCTCCACTGACAAGGAATCCACCGCACGCGCAACCGCTGCTATTGTGTGGAGCCTTTGAGAGTGTCTATACAGTATTTGAATGTGATTGACTGAGAAGGCTCAGCCCCCCACCCTCCCCCTCCCCATCATTCATTATTTTCTTTCTCCCTGTTGAACGAACTGGAGTAGTGGACGACCGTCGGAGGTTTGTTAGGAGGGAATAGGAAGCTAAGGACATCTCTCTGATGCTGGTTTATACATTATTTTTTATATCCTTTGTACCAACATTGCTTTACCTTTATTATGTCAGGTGCTAAGGCTGCTTATGTTTCGTAACACGCGGTGCTGCACAATCAGCGTGAACAGCTCTTATTCAAGGATGCGGATTTAACAAAAATGCGCTGTCAACTGGGATTTTAAACATTATCATTAACATTGAATTAAGTCACTAATGCCAGTAACCAGCGACTATATGTATGTTAGTGTTATATGTTATCAGTGACGCGGTAAAAATATAGTGAGTCTCCCACTAACGAAGATAAACAACGAGAACGGGTAAGCGTGATTATTTTTCCTCCAACAACACCACCTCCACCAACCAGCTAACGTTAGCTAGCTAGCAGACATGGGCAAATCCTAATGTTCAGGTAAAGACGTTATTGAGATGCCCTTTTTAAAATGGCACATTATTTTCAAATATATTATCCATACAGTAATAAAACATTGGCTCTCCAATTGACTAGCTAACAAGGTATCTTCTATTGGCCACCTCGCCATGCTGTGTGTTGACTGGCTTTGTTTGAGTCGGTGTTTGCCAGTTAGCTTGATGACTAGCCAGCTCCTCTTGTCCTCTCTGGATCGAGGCTGCCTGTGTGTCACTATCTGATGTCCCGCTGAACATGACATTAGCCAACGTAACTGTCTCGCTCTCAATAAATGTTTCGTTCATACCTAACCCTCAAATTCATACACGGTGCTTATATTAAACGTTTTCATTAAATGTTAGTACACCTTAGTAAATATTCTGCTGGGAAGAGCTTCATAGGAGTTTTGAAATGTAATTCGTAGTTATGGGTAACCCTGGCTTTTGCGCTGTCTCATGAGGACAAACAAACAACACCATCATTATTCTCTGGGGGCACCCAGGTATCTGCTGCTGGCTCACTATTGCACTGTTATTTGCCTGTGGATATTATAAACTATAAACAATTTCATTATTTGCAAGATAGCTGGCCTGCATGCTTGTTAAGTCTATATATATATATATATATATACTGAACAAAAATATAAAACGCAACGATTTTCCCGAGTTTCAGTTCATTTAAGGAAATTAGTCGATTGAGTTAAATTCATTACTCCCTAAACTATGGATTTCACATGACTGGGCAGAGGAGCCAGGCCCAGCCAATCAGATTGAGTTTTTCCCCACAAAAGGTTTTTATTACAGACAGAAATACTGCTCAGCACCCCCCCAGATGTCCCTGCAACTCAAGAAGCTGGATGTGGGGGTCCTGGGCTGGCATGGTTACATGTGGTCTGTGGTTGTGAGGCCGGTTAGACGTACTGCCAAATTCTCTAAAACGACATTGGAGGCGGCTTATGGTAGAGAAATGAACATTCAATTCCCTGGCAATATCTCTGGTGGACATTCCTGCAGTCAGCATGCCAATTGCACACTCCTTCAAAACTTGAGAAATCTTTTTACTGCACATTTTAGTGGCCTTTTATTGTCCCCAGTACAAGGTGCACCTGTGTAATGACTGTGCTGTTTAATCAGCTTCTTGATATGCCACACTTATCGAGTGGATGGATTATCTTGGCAAAAGATAAATGCTTACTAACAGATGTAAGAAAATTTGTGCACAGAATTTGAGTGAAATAAGCTTTTGGTGCATATGTAACATTTCTGGGATCTTTTATTTCAGCCCAATAAACATGGGACCAACACTTTACAAGTTGCCTTTATATTTTTGTTCAATGTATAATGCTTAAGTGGTTTATTGATGTCCACCTCCTTCCTTCAAGTCATTTTTCCTGGACAGAACCTTTGTTTCCTGTATGAAGAGCATCAGTTTAGATGCATGCAGTAGCGTAAATAAGATAATGTTATGAAAAAAACACATTTATGATTTAGTAGGAAACTAAACCGGTGTTTTGTCAGCTAAATTCTAGTCACCATTTGAGGTATGATTATGACTGTTTGACCACCTACGGTGAACCTTTATGGACCAACAGCAAAAACCACCTTATAGCAAAGCTATCCTTTATCTTTCAGAAGCATACCTTTGGGGTCCCAAGCCTAGACAGACCAACTATTTTCTACTCTAACAGTTTTATGAGTACAGTATTGTGTAATCTAGTTGGATGTAGCCCAGTCGTTGGTGTTTGGCTTGTTCAATATTTGTGAAATGAAATGTTTACGTGGTGCATCACTGAGCCTAATTGCCAATGTTTCTTATTTTTTGATTGCATGTTTGAATTTATGACTAGCTTGAAGGTAGGCTATTAGTCATGCTGTTGGTAACCTGTTTATTCTATACATTTATATGCTTTTGTTGAGAGAACTAGTGACTACTTCAGATCTGTTGATAGGCTATTGGACGGATGAGTGTCCTCCAGTTGTTGCCTACCTAGGGTGGACGAGGAATGGATGGATGGTTGGAAATCACTAGCTGTGTGCCCCCCATAGTGCTGATGCTCAAAATCCCTCCTATACAAGCTTGTTTCAACTCCTGCCACTCACAGGATCATTGTGCTGCAGTCAACCAAATTTTCCAAATGTTATTGTCCTTATCAGATGTGCAGGGTCATCACTCGTCATTAGTTAACACAGCCAGAAAATCATAAATCCTAGCTATTTCTCTCATTAAAATCTGATTTTAAACAGAACGCTAACCATAATCAAAACATTTGCTCCCCTGCTAACCTCATGCCAAACCTTTAATTAAGACCAAAAAGCACATTTTTATTCTTCATGTATTTGAACGATGTGGCCACTTTGTGGCTGGGTTAACTAGTGGGAACCAATGTGCAGGTCTTGAGGCAACAATGACTAATTTTAAACATAAAGTACAGACTTCAGTCTGCCATTGAGATAAAAGGCAAATAGCCTACAGTTTTCCCCTTTCTGTTTCAGCCTATTCTTTGTTTTTAGAATTTGGTGGTTGAATCAACTCAAGCACCTCTTGATATTTGAGTGTTTCTCTCAGCCTCTTAAGCAGGATTCATTATAATCTGCTCAATGAAGATTGTTGTTCTGACATCATCTCAAGTTGTTTTAGTTTTTTTCAAGACTGAATGTGGATGTACCAATGTGTGGTCAATAGTCCACAATCACAGCAAATTTAAACACATTGAAGAGGCTAAGAGACATGAATACCTGCAGGCGTAGACTACTTGAGGACAGAGTGATGTCCTTCTGGTTGGGGTTTTGTATTGAGTCATTGGTTCACTGGGCTTTCCATAATGCTTCAATAAATTGTCCTTTATAATTACTCGACACTACTCTACACTACTCATCTCTAGTTGTCTACTCTAGATGATGCTCATTGACTAGAGGGATTCATTTTCAAGACCCTTGCTATCTACTGGAGCCTCTTGGGTGTTTCATGATCTGTCATAGAGAAGCCTATGCTTGGTCTCATTATAAGCTGTGAGATCCTTCTGTCTTTAAAAAGTAGTGCTGAAACACAACTTCTATTGAAGACTGCTACTGTAGGGGAGGTAGCAGTGGTGGGCTGTTATTATATAGACTCATTAGTGTTTAAGGATGGGATTGTTTTAGGTTTAGGCCTAAGCATTTCATAGATGGGTTGCCTCAAGTTAGATTACATTGTACTGTGTCGTTCTGCAACGTGTCTCTTGTATTGAGCTTGGCTGTAGTGGGAAATGCGGTCCTCTAACCGTTTGCTTTGTTTTTTAGATGGTGGTATAAGTTTGTCTCCCACATCATCCGTCCAGTTATCCAAGGCAGGCAGGAGTTTTGCCACTCTGGATAGAGTGGGTGAGCGACGGGGGTTGGAATATTTTGCAAGTTGTGGACACATCCTTGGGCCTTGTGATTCCTTCTTTTTTCCTCTGGAGTCCGTGCTTTACTTGAGCCATCTCAAGTAAAGAAGCAACAATGTCCAACTGATAGGGTGCACATTGCCTTAAATGGAGAAGGGCCTGAGGTTCAGAGCTGGTACATGGTGTATCCAGAGCTCAGGCTGATGATTGACTGTAGGGAAATCTGATGAATGAACCCATATTAGAATCTGTGAGGTTCTCAGTGACTGTGATTAGGCTAAAGGTCTGTTACCCAAGTGGAGAGCCAACCCTGACCCTGACCTTCCCTATAAGTCTCATGACCCGGCGGGCCCTGTGGTATTTGTGTTGAAGGTCACAAGACTGTGAAGGAGTGCTTTAGACAACATCCCATGATTGACTTCTGCCAGATTGGCTAAATTCAAACACAGTACAATAAGGGAGGGTGATAGAGAGGATGGTTTAAAGACCATAGCTTCTCTCAAAGTGACAGTCCATATGGGGCCATATAACAGATGTCTATTAAAGAGCGGGGGTGCTTTCAAGGTTTGTAATTGCATTGCGGTGGGTCAGGCCACTGAAGTCAAGATCAGAAAAATAGCTTCACACTAAACTTGACTCCTGTATTGGAATGTAGCCTAAATGTCCAACTCCTGGCCAGTCACTATATAATTAGCCTATTGCACAGTCATGTAATTTCTGTTACCCAGTGTAGAGCAATGAAAGATAGCTTCAGTTCGGGCTGGGCGATAAATTCCAGTTAATAGACTTCGATATATGTTTTCACACGATATTCCAAATGCCTGTATCGCAAGAAACAAGGTTTTGCTATTTATCGTTTTTATGAGCTTTTGTCCGCTTGGTCTCGTGTTGTATTTTTTGTATTGTCTCTTTCGGTGCTGTGTGCACCTCCCCATTTACACCAGAGATCTGTATATAAGGAAGAGATGCATCTCCGACCTAACAATGGGAGTAGTTGTCCCAAAGCCTGGAAGGCAGGCGACAAGCTCAGGTCCAAAATAAGCTCGTAGAAACGCATTGGGCTTATTTTGGACAGATTTTAGCGAGTGATATCTAGGGTTTACACACACCAAGCCCCTCCCCCTGCCTCTCACACCAACACCGCTGAGAGATCACATCTTCCTCTCTGACAAGTGGCCTCAACTCGCTATTTAAATTTGAGGTTTGGTCAAACAGAATGGGTCATATCGACACTGAAACACAGAGACATTATTTTACTGTAAAAGAGAAGTTACCCTTTCTAACTCTACCCTTTTAGTGTCTCAACTACTCAGATTCCACACAGAACAGACACTACTAAAACGGGAGTATGAATGAACATTGATTCTGGAAAATGAATGCTCAGTTTGTCGCACGGGGCATTGGGGTACCGCTAGCATCATTTTATTCAAAGACTGTTATACTAGCTGTCTAGTCCGTGTTTTATAAATGTCCAATAAACATAAAACACAATTATTATACAACTCATTCTCATTTCGAGAAACAAGGTAGGCCACTTGATTTCAACATCTGAACAAAGTGGACAGGCTAACATGCTTTTCAAACCGTTGGAGACCGACAGAGAGGTAATAACAATTCAACTGTTCAACCTTGTTAGCTAGTACATAGATCCAAGTTGGCTAAACTTGAAATATAAAGATTAGCTGGCTAATCACTAGTACCTGGGCTTGAGAGATTGTTGATGAGACCTGTGTTCATTTTCTATAGCCTAATGCCTGTTACAAGAAGTTAGTCATTATTAGTGAATGTGCATTATGCATGGTTCTAGTTACATATGTAATAAAAAATGACATTTAATAGACTTGAAAGCCAGATCAGTGACTATTGCAAAAAAAAAAACAGGTTGAACTATTTTGATAAAATAATTTAATTATTAGTGGGTCTTATGGTTCGAATCCAGGCTGTATCACAACCTAATTATAGTTCATGTATTTAACCCTCTGTTTCCCCCATGGTGTTGTGCGGGATTGTTTTATGTCATGTTCGGTAATGTTGGTGACTGGTTATTTCGACTGGTGCTATTTCTTGCCCGCGGGTAAAAGTTGATGTTCGTGTGTTTGTGTTTGGGCAAGTGTATTGTTTTACCTTTCACCATTCATTATTCTGAGTGAAGTTACGTTGCTCCCTATTCTCTGCTCTCCTGCGCCTGACTGCATACACCAGTTACACCCACCATTCTGACAAATATAAAATATATTTAGATTTGTTTAACCATTTTTTTGATTACTATTTGATGCCATATGTGTTTTCTCATAGTTTTGATCTTCACTGTTATTCTACATTGTAGAAAATAGTACAAATCAAGAAAAACCTTTGAATGAGTAGGTGTGTCCAAACTTTTGACTGGTACTGTATATTGTGAATCACTCATAAGTTAGAAAACAAATGCAGATTTGATTTTTAGGTCATATCGCCCAGCCCTACTGTAGCTTCAGTTATTGCTTGTCCGATGTGGAGAAATATCTTGAGCGATTTTCATGATTATCCAGGTCCGTCCTCTACAATATTGATCTGCTCCGTTCTCTGGGCATTTCATACATTTCAGTTGACATTCTGTGGCTGTAGCTGTCATGGTCTTGCAACTTTTTGCTAAAAGGTGTTCCATTTGAATCACAAATGGGAAAATAGGCCTGATGAGTGAGTCTCCGGTGAGTCAAGGTCACATTACATGACATGTATAGGAACTGTCGTTTGTCTGAGTCTCTGTTCTAGTGTATTGAGCTTTAGTACATTGTTCCTGTAGAGGAGGTGGGTGTTCTATATAGAAGAAGGTACGTGTGTGTGTTCCACGGGTGAACACATGACATGGGTGAGCAGCAATGGCATGATCACTGTCGTTGAATGAGTGAATCAATCTGGCTAATGAGAGAGGGTTTTGAATGGTCACTGAGATTTGATGGAGAGATGAGTTTGGGTGTTAGAGGTGCTGAAGTGATTGAGTTGAATATGAGAGTATGTCATGGAGAGTGTGATCTCTGACGTGTATGTGCGGAGGACACCGTGTTGTTGAGCAGGCTGCGGGGGGGATGTAAGCGCTGGGCGCTGGAGTGTTTGATGAATGTGATGTTACAGGTTGACAATAGGTCGCCGCTACCCTTTTCAACAGAGCATTCAGGCCTGGATCAGACTCTCTGTGATGGCCCTGTGATACATGTGTGTCTCTGGCCGCCTCATTTCTGCAAACAGGAAAGGCGCAAGCTTCTGGCCCCTGTCTCTGCTGACTCCTCCATTGTGTGGGGCCACTGTGGCGGAATAGGCTTTGTGGTGGGCTTTTTGGGGATCTCACCCCCATCTCTGTCCTACCCCATCTGAGCCTGACTGACAGGAGGACATGGAGCCAGAGAGGGGTTACCCCCCCAGGAGAGGAGAGGCCATCAGCTGATGTGAAGTGTGTAGAGAGGGGGTTTGCTGCAGTGATTAACATTCCTCTTTATTTGCATATAGTCATAGAGAAATGCTATCATCCAGTGCTGTGGGGGGTTGGTCTGGGCGGCCATGCAGCTCCTGGACTGGTAGAACAAAATGATTTGATCAGCAGGGTGTGTGTTATTAAAGGCGTCCCATCCTAAAACGTTCAGAACAGTTCATTTTGCGACATTTTTGTAATTTTGGTTTTCGGCAAAAAAAGCCACATTTCGGTAGCCGAAGTCTTCGCCCCTTCATCATTGGTTAACCTAGGGATTCTTCAATTAAGTGTTTGTCATTAAACTGTTGACGTGTTCTCATGCACATTTTTCCACATGAGAAATACGGCACCAAACATCTTTGTTTGATGTAAAATTGCGTGACTAAGATCTCTGCAAAAATGTATTGAGTTATCTTCGATTAATTCTGACTATCTTGAGGAAGTGGCGACGGCGTCTCAAGATGGACAAACAGTACTATACAAGCGAAGGTCTTTTAAGGGAGTATGCGAATACACTCATTCTGTTCGCCCAGTCGAGTTCGGCTAGGCGCCAGCCAAACCGAAGCACGCGAAAGGCTTAAGACTCCTTGTATTCTCTCTGCCTGTCTTGAAAAAGGAGCTAAAGAATTGTTGTGTTGGGGCTTCTAGTTCCTGTCTGTCTTGGTGAGGGAGTGTGGCTCCATCCCCCTGGCGTAGGGTTGCCTGCGTGCCCGTCTGGCATGTTGTGCACTGGGCTAATTACCTCCAGGCGATTGTGCTGGGCTCCATTTCTCCCTCTCCCTGATTATCTGGGAAAACAGACCAGCTAAGGAGGAAAGCAGGTCAGGGAGGGGAGAAGGGAAGGGGGGAGAGTAGTGATTGGGAGAAAGAGAGGTGGCGGTGATGCTGCTTTCTCTGTCCTGCTTTACCTCGGAGCTCGCATCATTCTCCTGAAAGTGATGCCCTCTCCTCTCCTGGTGTCTGGCTGGTCAGAGGCTAGGTGGGCCTCAACGCAGCACAGCTCAGAACCCCAGAGGCATTTCTGAATGCCTTGTTTTCATGCTTGACATTAGTAAAGAGCTATTCTTCTGAACCATCACACAGACATGCCCCCCTTACATTATGTTTGTGTTGTATGTGTTGCGTGTTTGACAAGGGGATGGGCAGGAGCTTCACAGTTTTTGTTGCCACTAAACACACCAGCCTTCCTCCAATTCTAGAAAGAATAGCCAGTTTCCTTCTAACTGTTACGCCTAAAGCAGGGTTTTATATTGGGGATTATCTTGTGGGCAGCAGAGCAGGATGAGCGCTTTGGGAGCGTTCCTCCCTTTCCTGTCTCAAATGATTCATTCATTCATTCTGCTCAACATAGCAGGAAGAGACTACTGCTCTCATGTTCCAGTGCTGCTGTGTCACTACACTAGCAATTCTATCTCCAAGTCTGTAGCCTACTTTATTACAGATGTATTACCCCTTTATAATACCCTTATTGATAAAGGATTTCTAAGAGCCATTATTGTATAATTTCACATCTTTCAGAGTCCCATCACAAAAGGATATCCTGTTTTTCACGGTGTAGGAGAGTTCTATAGGGCTCAGTGTCTTAGCCCTCCACCATCTTAGCCCTCCCCCATTCCAGCTGTGACATCTTGTTTGTGTGATTATGACCACTACACTGTGTGTGTGTTTGTTTTCCCTCTGATGGCTCTGTTAAAGGGTCACAAGGTGATTATCCTGGTCATATTGTAGCACGTTAAAGGAAAACTCCACACCAAAACCATATTTTTGTTTCTGTTTCATTAGTCCATTGTTGATATATTCCCAACATGTTTTTCATGTCAGCTATCAAGTTTTCAAGATATATAACTTTCGAAATACAGCTGGTACGATGCATTTTGCATCATATAATGCTATGTTTTTCATCATATGATGCAAAATGCATCTTACCGGCTGTATTTCTGTCTTTTGAAAGTTATTTATCCTAACTTGATTGCTCACATGCAAAACATTTTGGGACCATATCAACAATGGACTAATGAAACAAAAAAATATAGTTTTGGGGTGAAATGTTCCTTTAATTAAGGACAACCATGACAAATTTAGTAAATCATCCATTATGTGGGTTTAGGGGTCAAAGGTTTGTCCCATAAATCCACTGCAGCGGCTCGGCAGACGTAAACATGCTCAGGCACCATAATGGCTATCAACACGAGGCTGGCGCTCAATGAAGGGGAGGAGGAGAAGAGAGGAGGGGGCCCGGTTGGAGGGCTAGGGGAGAGGAGGGGGCACGGAATAGGGCTAGGGGAGAGGAGGGGGCACGGGATAGGGCTAGGGAAGAGGAGGGGGCCCGGGGGAGGGCTATTGAAAGGAGAGGGGGGCCAGGGAATGGGGGAGGCATAAAGCTGATCTGATCACAACAGAGAGAAGCTTATACATTAGCTGTAGAACGACATACATTAAGGGTGATTAGAGAGGTCTTGTTGTCTCATTAAGGGTGGTCACGGTCTCATTAAGGTTGATTAGAGAGGTGTTGGTGTGTTGGTGGCGTGTGACTCGGATGATTTGTGTGATGGGAATGAATATGACTGTAAAGTAGAGGGTATTTCTGGGTATGTAGTTAGTGTATTAGCTGTGGGCTCTCCACAGTCTGGCTAGTGTGTGTGGAGCAGACTGTCCTAACAAAGCCCTGTCATCTCATCCCCAGCAGGCAGGCAGACACTCCCCCTGGGTCCTGTGTTTGGCCCTCCCTCCCTCCCCAGCTCTAAGCCTGATTGATTTATGTCGCCTCCAATTCATCACCTTATCAGTGACCAGGGGAATATTGTAATTAACCATTAGATAGCAGAGAAGGCCATTTAAACTGTTGTTTTTTACATTTATGAATTGGGCTTATCTGAGGCACGGTCTGTTGATATGATTAGTGTATTGACGCAGGATGTGTTTTGGGGGATAGTGGTTGTGACAGCTCGGTATCATGGTCAAAATCTTTTTGCCTGATAAACTTTTGGGATGCTGTTTTAGAGGTTGTGAGCCGGTGTGCGACGCTGTGTCGGAGGAGGCTGTGTGTGTCGGAGGCTGTGTTCTGAGGTTGTATCTATTCTAGGGAGGCTGGCTATGTCAGAGCCTGTGTCAGATGGAGGCTGTGTGTCGTAGCCTATGTCATAGCCTGTGTTGTAGGATGTGTGATGTATGTATTGTAGGCTGGGGATTGTGTGTCTGGATTAGGGGTGATTAGTAAAGACACTGAGCCCCAACTCCTCCTAGCCACAATGGGGATTACTCCCCCAGTCCCTTAGTCCTCTCTCCTTGCCCCTAGTCCGCTCTCCTTGCCCCTAGTCCGCTCTCCTTGCCCCTAGTCCGCTCTCCTTCCCCCTAGTCCGCTCTCCTTCCCCCTAGTCCGCTCTCCTTCCCCCTAGTCCGCTCTCCTTGCCCCTAGTCCGCTCTCCTTGCCTCTAGTCCGCTCTCCTTGCCCCTAGTCCGCTCTCCTTGCCCCTAGTCCGCTCTCCTTGCCCCTAGTCCGCTCTCCTTGCCCCTAGTCCGCTCTCCTTGCCCCTAGTCCGCTCACCTTGCCCCTAGTCCGCTCTCCTTGCCCCTAGTCCCCTCTCCTTGCCCCTAGTCCGCTCTCCTTCCCCCTAGTCCGCTCTCCTTGCCCCTAGTCCGCTCTCCTTGTCCCTAGTCCGCTTTTCTTGTCCCTAGTCCCCTCTCCTTGCCCCTAGTCTGCTCTCCTTGCCCCTAGTCCGCTCTCCTTCCCCTCCAGTCCGCTGTCCTTCCCTTCCAGTGCGCTCTGCTTCCCCTCCAGTCCCCTCTCCATCCCCCAAGTCCCCTACTCCCCCAGTCCCCTCTGCTTCCCCTACTGCCCCAGTCCCCTCTGCTTCCCCTACTGCCCCAGTCCCCTCTGCTTCCCCTACTCTCCTAGTCCACTCTGCTTCCCCTACTGCTCCAGTCCACTCTGCTTCCCCTACTCTCCTAGTCCACTCTGCTTCCCCTACTGCTCCAGTCCACTCTGCTTCCCCTACTGCCCCACTCCCCACTCCTTCCCCTACTCTCCTAGTCCCCTCTCCTTCCCCTACTCTCCTAGTCCCCTCTCCTTCCCCTACTCTCCTAGTCCCCTCTCCTTCCCCTACTCTCCTAGTCCCCTCTCCTTCCCCTACTCTCCTAGTCCCCTCTCCTTCCCCTACTCTCCTAGTCCCCTCTCCTTCCCCTACTGCCTCAGTCCCCTCTCCTTCCCCTACTCTCCTTCCCCTACTGCCTCAGTCCCCTCTCCTTCCCCTACTCCCCCAGTCCCCTCTCCCTCCCTTACACCCCCAGTCCCCTCTCCCTCCCCTACTCTCCTAGTCCCCTCTCCTTCCCCCCTAGTCCCCTCTCCTTCCCCCCTAGTCCCCTCCCCTTCTCCCCTAGTCCCCTCTCCTTCCCCCCTAGTCCCCTCCCCTTCTCCCCTACTGCCCCAGCCCCCTCTCCTTCCCCTACTGCCCCTAGACCCCTCTCCTTCCCCTACTCCCCTAGTCCCCTACTGCCCCAGTCCCCTCTCCTTCTCCTACTGCCCCCTCTCCTTCCCCTACTGACCCTAGTCCCCTCTCCTTCCCCTACTCCCCTAGTCCCCTACTGCCCCAGTCCCCTCTCCTTCTCCTCCTCAAATCCCCCCCAAAATGATTGGTCATAACCATACACATGGTTAGCAGATGTTAATGCAAGTGTAGCGAAGTGCTTGTGCTTCTAATTCCGACCATGCAGTAATATCTAACAGTAATCTATCAAATTTACAACAACTACCTTATACACACACAAGTGTAAAGGAATGAATAAGAATATGTACATATAAATATATGGATGAGCGGTGGCCGAACAACATAGGCAAGATGCAGTAGATGGTATAGAGTACAGTATATACATATGAGATGAGTAATGTAGGGTATGTAAACATTATATAAAGTGGCATTGTTTAAAGTGACAAGTGATACATGTATTACATCCAATTTTTTATTATTAAAGTAGCTAGAGATTTGAGTCAGTATGTTGGCAGCAGCCACTCAATGTTAGTTATGGCTGTTTAACAGTCTGATGGCCTTGAGATATAAGTTGTTTTTCAGTCTCTCGGTCCCAGCTTTGATGCACCTGTACTGACCTCGCCTTCTGGATGATAGCGGGGTGAACAGGCAGTGGCTGTTGTCCTTGATGATCTTTATGGCCTTCCTGTGACATCGGGTGGTGTAGGTGTCCTGGAGGGCAGGTAGTTTGCCCCCAGTGATGCGTTGTGCAGACCTCACTACCCTCTGGAGAGCCTTGCGGTTGTGGGCAGAGCAGTTGCCATACCAGGCGGTGATACAGCCCAACAGGATACTCTCGATTGTGCATCATTAGAGGTTTGTGAGTGCTTTTGGCGACAAGCCAAATTTCTTCAGCCTCCTGAGGTTGAAGAGGCGCTGTTGCACCTTCTTCACCACGCTGTCTGTGGGGGTGGACCGTTTCAGTTTGTCCGTGATGTGTACGCAGAGGAACTTAAAACTTTCCACCTTCTCCACTACTGTCCCGTCGATGTGGATAGGGGGGTGCTCCCTCTGCTGTTTCCTGAAGTCCACGATCCTCTCCTTTGTTTTGTTGACGTTGAGTGTGAGCTTATTTTCCTGACAACCACACTCTGAGGGCCCTCACCTCCTCCCTGTAGGCTGTCTCATCGCTGTTGGTAATCAAGCCTACCACTGTAGTGTCGTCTGCAAACTTGATGATTGAGTTGGAGGCAGGCGTGCATGGCCACACCGTCGTGGGTGAACAGGGAGTACAGGAGAGGGCTGCGAAAGCACCCTTGTGGGGCCCCAGTGTTGAGGATAAGCAGGATGGAGATTAGAGGTCGATACCGATTATTGGAGGACAAAAAAAAAGCCAATACCGATTAATTGGCCGATTTATTAGAATTTTTATACATAGATATATATACAGTGCCTTGCGAGAGTATTCGGCCCCCTTGAACTTTGCGACCTTTTGCCACATTTCAGGCTTCAAACATAAAGATATAAAACTGTATTTTTTTGTGAAGAATCAACAACAAGTGGGACACAATCATGAAGTGGAACGACATTTATTGGATATTTCAAACTTTTTTAACAAATCAAAAACTGAAAAATTGTGCAAAACTTTTCAGCCCCCTTAAGTTAATACTTTGTAGCGCCACCTTTTGCTGCGATTACAGCTGTAAGATAACTGTGTAGATATCCATAGGAAAAGGTAACTGATCAATATTGGCTAAATATAAGCGAAGATCATTTTTTTTTGTAGAGTGGATTTATGAAAATATTTTGACAAACGTTACCTTAACCTAGTGAGATTTACATGGGTATCAAAACGCCGAGGTGGTTTAAGTCTGCACCCTAACCTGCACCCTAACCGGCACGAAACACAGACCTTATTCGAAGTAGATCAAGACATTCTGTATGGAAGACATGAACGGTAAAATAACGAAGGAACCCCTTTCAAGTTCAGCCAAGTTATTACAGCGCATCAACTATTTCTCTCTAAACCATATACCTTTGGCTAATCCAGAAACTATCACCTCGAAAACAAAATGTTTATTCCGTTCCGTATTTTATCTAACAGGTGGCATCCATGAGTCTATATATTCCTGTTACATTGCACAATCTTCAATGTTAGGTCATAATTACGTAAAATTCTGGCAAATTAGTTCGTAAAGAGGCAGGCGGCCCAAACTGTTGCATATACCCTGACTCTGCGTGCAATGAACGCAAGAGAAGTGACACAATTTCACCTGGTTAATATTGGTGCTAACCTGGATTTCTTTTAGCTAAGTATGCAGGTTTAAAAATACATACTTGTGTATTGATTTTAAAAAGGCATTGATGTTTATGGTTAAGTACACATTGGAGCAATGACAGTCATTGATTGATTGTTTTTTTTAATGCTAGCTAGCAACTTACCTTAGCTAACTGCATTAGCTAACAGGCAGGCTCTTCGTGGAGTGCAATGTAATCAGGTGTTAGAGCATTGGACTAGTTAACTGTAAGGTTGCAAGATTGGATCCCCCGACATGACACGGTTAAAAATCTGTCGTTCTGCCTCCTAGGCCGTCATTGAAAATAAGAATGTGTTCTTAACGGACTTGCCTAGTTAAATAAAGATTAAATAAAGGTGTAAAAAAAGGCCCAAAAATACAGATTTCCGATTGTTATGAAAACTTGAAATCGGCCCTGATTAATCGGTCGACCTCTAGTGGAGATGTTGTTTCCTACCCTCACCACCTGGGGGCGGCCCTTCTCATTCCTCCTTCTCCCGTAGTCCCCTCTCCTTCCCCTTACTCCTCTAGTCCCCCACTCCCCCAGTCCCCTCTCCGTCCTACTTTCCCAGTCCCCTCTCCTTCCCCCTACTCCCCCATTCCCCTCTCCTTCCTCCACTCTCCCAGTCCCCTCTCCGTCCCCCACTTCCCTTGTTCCCTACTCTCCCAGTCCCCTCTCCATCCTACTCTCCCAGTCCCCTCTCCTTCCCCCTACTCCCCCATTCCCCTCTCCTTCCTCCACTCTCCCAGTCCCCTCTCCGTCCCCCACTCCCCTAGTTCCCTACTCTCCCAGTCCCGTCACCTTCCCCCTACTTCCCCAGTCCCCTCTCCGTCCCCTACTGTCCCAGTCCCCTCTCCGTCCCCCCTAGTCCCCTACTGCCCCAGTCCCCTTTCCTTCTCCTACTCCCCTAGTCCCCTTTCCTTCTCCTACTGCCCCAGTCCCCTTTCCTTCTCCTACTCCCCTAGTCCCCTTTCATTCTCCTACTCCCCTAGTCCCCTTTCCTTCTCCTACTCCCCCAGTCCCCTTTCCTTCTCCTACTGCCCCAGTCCCCTTTCCTTCTCCTACTGCCCCAGTCCCCTTTCCTTCTCCTACTCCACCAGTCCCCTTTCCTTCTCCTACTGCCCCAGTCCCCTTTCATTCTCCTACTCCCCTAGTCCCCTTTCCTTCTCCTACTCCCCCAGTCCCCTTTCCTTCTCCTACTGCCCCAGTCCCCTTTCCTTCTCCTACTGCCCCAGTCCCCTTTCCTTCTCCTACTCCCCTAGTCCCCTTTCATTCTCCTACTCCCCTAGTCCCCTTTCCTTCTCCTACTCCCCCAGTCCCCTTTCATTCTCCCCCTTACTTCCCCAGTCCCCTCTCCGTCCCCTACTGCCCCAGTCCCCTTTCCTTCTCCTTCCCCCTAGTCCCCTCTCCTTCCCCCCTAGTCCCCTACTGCCCCTGCCCCATTTCCTTCTCCTACTCCACCAGTCCCCTCTCTGTCCCCCACTCCCCTAGTCCCCTACTGTCCCAGTCCCCTCTCCGTCCCCCCTAGTCCCCTACTGCCCCAGTCCCCTTTCCTTCTCCTTCCCCCTAGTCCCCTCTCCTTCCCCCCTAGTCCCCTACTGCCCCAGACCCCTTTCCTTCTCCTACTCCACCAGTCCCCTCTCCGTCCCCCACTCCCCTAGTCCCCTACTCTCCCAGTCCCGTCTCCTTTCCCCTACTTCCCCAGTCCCCTCTCATTCCCCTACTTCCCTAGTCCCCTCTCCTTTCCCCTACTCCCCCATTCCCCTCTCCTTCCCCCACTCTCCCGGTCCCCTCTCCGTCCCCCACTCCCCTAGTCCCCTACTCTCCCAGTCCCGTATCCGTCCCCCTACTTCCCCAGTCCCCTCTCTGCCCTACTCTCCCAGTCCCGTCTCCTTCCCCCTACTTCCCCAGTCCCCTCTCTGTCCTACTCTACCAGTCCCCTCTCCTTCCCCCTACTCCCGCATTCCCCTCTCCTTCCCCCACTCTCCCAGTCCCCTCTCCGTCCCCCACTCCCCTAGTCCCCTACTCTCCCAGTCCCGTCTCCTTCCCCCTACTCCCCCATTCCCCTCTCCTTCCCCCACTCTCCCAGTCCCCTCTCTGTCCCCCACTCCCCTAGTCCCTTACTCTCCCAGTCCCGTCTCCTTCCCCCTACTTCCCTAGTCCCCTCTCCACCATGGCCACTCTCCCAGCCATACCCCTGGTCCTGTACAGGAAGTTGTGGTCGCCATGACCATCCATCCAGGGAGCACTGTCCTCTCCTTTTATTTATTTATTTCTATACAATTGAAGTTGGAAGTTTACATACACTTAGGTTGGAGTCATTAAAACACTCCACAAATGTCTTGTTAACAAACTATAGTTTTGGCAAATCGGTTAGGACATCTACTTTGTGCATGACACAAGTAATTTTCCCAACAATTGTTTACAGACAGATTATTTCACTTATAATTCACTGTATCACAATTCCAGTGGGTCAGACGTTTACATACACTAAGTTGACTGTGCCTTTAAACAGCTTGGAAAATAATGTCATGGCTTGAGAAGCTTCTGATAGGCTAATTGACATCATTTGAGTCAATTGGAGGTGTACCTGTGGATGTATTTCAAGGCCTACCTTCAAACTCAGTGCCTCTTTGCTTGACATCTTGGGAAAATCAAAAGAAATCACCCAAGACCTCAGGAAAAAATATTGTAGACCTCCACAAGTCTGGTTCATCCTTGGGAGCAATTTCCAAACACCTGAAGGTACCACGTTCATCTGTACAAACAATAGTACACAGGTATAAACACCATGGGACCACCATGGGACCACCGCTCAGGAAAGAGACGCTTTTTGTCTCCTAGAGATGAACGTACTTTGGTGCGAAAAGTGCAAATCAATCCCAGAACAACAGCAAAGGACCTTGTGAAGATGCTGGAGGAAACAGGTACAAAAGTATTTATATCCACAGTAAAACGAGTCCTATATCGAAATAACCTGAAAGGCCACTCAGCAAGGAAGAAGCCACTGCTCCAAAACTGCCATAAAAAAAGCCAGACTACGGTTTGCAACTGCACATGGGGACGAAGATCGTACTTTTTGGAGAAATGTCCTCTGGTCTGATGAAACAAAAATAGAACTGTTTGGCCATAATGACCATTGTTATGTTTGGAGGAAAAAGGGGGAGGCTTGCAAACTGAAGAACACCATCCCAACTGTGAAGCACGGGGGTGTCAGCATCATGTTGTGGGGGTACTTTGTTGCAGGAGGGACTGGTGCACGAGGGAAGAACATGATGTGGATATATTGAAACAACATCTCAAGACATCAGGAAGTTAAAGCTTGGTTGCAAATGGGTCTACCAAATGAACAATGACCCCAAACATACTTCCAAAGTTGTGGCAAAATGGCTTCAGGACAACAAAGTCAAGATATTGGAGAGGGCCATCACAAAGCCCTCACCTCAATCATATAGAACATTTGTGGGCAGAACTGAAAAAGCGTGGGCAAGCAAGGAGGCCTACAAACCTGACTCAGTTACACCAGCTCTGTCAGGAGGAATAGGCCAACATTTCCCCAACTTATTGTGGGAAGCTTGTGGAAGGCTACCTGAAATGTTTGACCCAAGTTAAACAATTTAAAGGCAATGCTACCAAATACTAATTGAGTGTATGTAAACTTCTGACCCACTGGGAATGTGATGAAAGAAATAAAAGCTGAAAGAAATAATTCTCTCCACTATTATTCTGACATTTCTCACATTCTTAAAATAAAGTGGTGATCCTAACTGCCCTAAAACAGGGAATTTTTACTAGGATTAAATGTCAGCAATTGTGAAAGACTGTGTTTAAATGTATTTGGCTACAGTGTATGTAAACTTCTGACTTCAACTGTGTGTATATATATATTTTTTGTTTGTTACATAAACATTTTACATACATGGCACATTTTTTTACACAGTTACATAACAAAGATGAGGTAGTCACCTGGAATGCATTTCAATGAACAGGTGTGCTTTGTTAAAAGTAATTTGTGGAATTTCTCTCCTTAATGTGTTTGAGCCAATCAGTTGTGTTGTGACAAGGTAGGGGTGGTATACAGAAAATAGCCCTATTTGGTAAAAGACCAAGTCCATATTATGGCAAGAACAGCTCAAATAATCAAAGAGAAACAACATCATTACTTTAAGACATGAAGGTCAGTCAATCTGGAAAATGTCAAGAACTTAAAAAAAAAAAAATCAAGCGTAGTTGCCAAAACCATCAAGCTTTATGATGAAACTGGCTCTCATGGGGACCGCCACAGGAAAGGAATAGCTGCTGCAGAGGATACATTCATTAGAGTTACCAGCCTCAGAAATTGCAGCCCAAATAAATGCTTCACAGAGTTGAAGTAACAGACACATCTCAACATCAACTGTTCAGAGGAGACTGCATGAATCAGTCCTTCATGGTCAAAATGTAGCAAAGAAACCACTACCAAATGACACCAATAAGAAGAAGAGACTTGCTTGGGCCAAGAAACATGAACAATGGACATTAGACCGGTGGAAATCTTGAGACTTTTGGTTCCAACCACCGTGTCTTTGTGAGACGCTGTGTAGGTGAACGGATGATCTCCGCATGTGTGGTTCCCACCGGGAAGCATGGAGGAGGAGGTGTGATGGTGTGGGGGTGCTTTGCTGGTGACACTGTCAGTGATTTTTTTTGAATATAAGGAATACTTAACCAGCATGGCTACCACAGCATTCTGCAGCGATACGCCACCCCATCTTGTTTGCGCTTAGTGGGACTATCATTTGTTTTTCAACAGGACAATGACCCAACACACCTCCCAGGCTTTGTAAGGGCTATTTTACCAAGAAGGGGAATGATGGAGTGCCCTAAAACAGGCATCAGATTACCTGGCCTCCACAATCACCCAACCTCAACCCATTTGAGATGGTTTGGGATGAGTTGAACGCAGAGTGAAGGAAAAGCATTCCAGGTAAAGTTGGTTGAGAGAACCTGTGACCAGAAACAAGCTACATGGGGACGATACCAGAATAAATGATCTCATGATTCTGTTTCTTCACAGAGAAATCTGCAGAGCTGAGATTGTTATATAACATTCTGTTTTTGGCAAGAATGTTGTATAATAATTAATAATAGTTGTGCCTAATCAGTTAGTTAGGTACTCCATTTGCTGGTCCCCTTTCATTCAATGTTTAGCTTTACATTTGTCATTGACTGCTACAATTAATTGGGGTCTCTGGAAATAATTTTGTCTCGGGTCTGGTGTTGAGCCATGAGCCATCTGTCTGTTCACACTGCCTCAGAGGACCCAAAGCTCCCCCAGGCTCAAGTCTTCAGGCTCTAGCAGTGTCCTAGTCAGTCAGTCAGCCCCAGAAGGTCCATTATGGGTGCCTGTCTGTAGGGGGGTTATGGGGTCGGCTGGTTGCTGGGACAGAGTGGACTGTAGTGTCCTGGTAAGTCAGTCAGCCCCAGAAGGTCCATTATGGGTGTCTGTTGGGGGTTATGGGGTTCTGTGGCAGAGTGGACTGGAGGGAGGGAGGGAATGGAAGTATTGCTGACTGTTCCCCCTGTCTTTCTTTGAGGATAATGACTATCTGCTGGGTTTCTATTCTGAGCCACTTCCTAATCTGACCCTAATGGGATTTACCCTGCTTCTTTCTTTATTTGGATGTTTACATGTGTGAGGAGCAGTGCGGCGTCCACGCTTGTTACATTATGTGTTGCAGCATGATGTGTGTTCTATCCACTGCTAGGCTGACACATTGACTTCCCCATTTGATTTAGAAATGGGATTTCAGCATAAGGCCATTGAGATGAGGCACATCGGCAGTAGAATAGATGGTCCTGTGAGTTGTCATGATATCAGTATTGTAACACCACAAAACTCTATTTTCCAGGGAAAAAAATAAACAGGAAGCAGAATGAACTCTATGGTCCTTTAAAAACCTGCTGTATGTAAAATATTGTGTGCTATATATTTTGTGTGAGGGGGGAGGGGAATGTAACTCTGGAAGACAGCAGGAGGCTGTGTGTTTGAAACATTAGAATGTTTTTCTCTGCATGTTTTGTCATTGTTTCCCTGTCACAATACTTCAGAGTATCAAGATACTGGTATCGTGACAACCCTATTATATGGCATCACCAGGTTGCTAGCTACAGTCCTATCAAATGAATCCATTACTGGATGGACTGTATTGTCTGGCCCTCTAGGACAGGGGTTCCCACTTTCAGTCAGGCCCCCTTCCAACATTGGGGAACATCCTGACCCCCCCCCCCACCCCTGCGCATACACGCCACATCTATTTCTATGGTCACATGCACTGTTCATGACACAAACTGTTCACACCCCTCTTGTTGGTGGAGAGAAAATGTTGCAGGTTTAAAGCTTATTTCCTGCAATTCTACACATTTTGTCATGTCTAATGTGTATTGATGTGATATTTGAGGGAGTCAAACATTACAACAAAATCTAAGGGCTTAAAAACCTAGCTAAAAAATGTGAGCTGACATGGGCTAGTTGATCTTGACATTTTTTGTCAAGTTATACATAGCTCTCTAAGGTATGCAGTCAGGGCATCAAATTAGCGTTTTGGTCTACCGGCCACTATGGCAGGTAGATGTAAAAAAAATCTACTAGCCACAATATTTTTTTCACGCAAAAATTACACCGACAAAAAACAGATGAGCATGCTTTATGTTTCTAAAACAATACATGTATTACTAGTAACAAGTAATGTGGTATATTGTTTAATTACCTGAGTCTTTTATGGAAATACTTTGAAAACAGCTACTGCAGCATTTATTTTACTATAAATGTAATCATACTTGCAAATTTTTATTCACGAATGCGAGTGAAATGCTTGCAATGTGGAGTCCTGACCACACCACCCGGTGAAATAAACATCTTACCCGGCAATGCCAAAATCTGTACATTTTTAGGCCCTGTATGCAATGACTGACATTACATCAGTCTTATTTTTTCAGAGGGGGGATTCCCCCCCTGCTGATCTACAGTTTGTGAACCAATATCTTCCTTTGCCACCTCCCTAGGAGTTTTGTCTGAAGCTTTCCTGGCTCTCCCTGTCACAGACTCCTTCCACACCTCTCAGACTAGATTTAACACCCCATCCTCCCGTCATCCTCCACGGTGTCCCCTCATGAACTCTCTCCGTTCTCCCCATCACACGTGGCCTTTATCTGTTGTCAGTTCATTTAGAGGAGGGACTGGGAAGGACACATTTTCTTTCATTGGAATAATGTCCACATTTCTCACCATTATGCTTCCTGCTTATATTAGAGGGAGTTGAGCTGAGGGAAGACAGACCCAGGAGAAGAGAGACTGTGAATACTCAATGTGAGACGGTGGATGCTCACTGTCTGCAAGGCATCACATTCTGCTGTATCTGCCGAGTATATGAGCCTGAAGTTCCTCTGTTCTTTCCCCTCACGGTTGCTCAAACACAGATCTGCCTGTGCATCTCGACGTCTGTGTATTAAAGGGGACTCATTGTTGGAGTACGGATTTAACTAGTCCCAATTTTTACGTCTGAATTAGGGGGTGAGTCAGTGTGTGTGCGTACTTACCATGAATATTTACCAGCATTTTAATATAGCTCTGGTAGCAGGTAAACTGTCCCCTGGCAGGTCACCTCTTCCCTGTTTCCTAGTAGATGTGGTAGAGAGAGTAGTGCTGCCACTAGCTCAGGGGACGAGTGGTGTCCTATAGCAGAACATGGAGTAGCAGGCCAGTGACTGATGGAGCTGTCTATCCTGGTGGAGGGAGGGAGGCAGCATACTGTGGCCCAATCCTCTGGATTAAGACAGCCTCCCGTAGGGCAGGAAGAGAGAGCATGGAGCCTGCAGCAGGAGGACAGGGGGAGCAGCCTCACCGTCGCTCCGCCCTAAAGACCCCCAGCAGCCCTATCACTCCACCCCAACCCCCGGATCCCACTGAGAGAATTACGACAGACACAATAGAACAAACAAATAACAGGCCCTGATCAACAGACAATAGACAGATCCAATCTGTTATCTGACCACTTAAACAAACATGCTGTGTCAGCTAATGGGCCTTTTAGTTAACTGTGTCTGGAGGTTTTAATCTGGATAGATCCTTCACGGGAGGGGAGGTGAGAGGGACCAGGCCGCATAGCTGTCGGGGGGGGGGGGGGGGGGGGGGGGGGGGGTCACTGTAACCAGGGAGAAATCCTGTCCTGTCCTCTCCTGTAGAGAATGAGATATGCCCCCCCCTCCTTCCCCATGGTGTTAGGGCCTTAACTCTGACCATGCCACAGCTCAGTCAGACCACAGGGGAGTGGATGGGAAGAGGTTCTGGACAGGAGCAGTGCATGGCCATGGTGTGTCTCTCTCCTCTCCTGGCTGTTACCTGATTTTTCTCTCTGGGCGGCTGCTCTGTGGCTCTGCTCTGACATATTCATCAGCAGTCTCTCCTGATCAGAGTTCAGTCTTTTCTCCTGGGATCTGTCTCTGGCCAGGACGACATGGAGGAGTTAGTCTAGTGCACCCCACACCACACCAACTCCCCACACCCCACCCCACACCAACACCCACACTCCACCCCACACTCCACCCCACACCAACACCCACACCCCACCCCACACCAACTCCCCACCCCGCACCAACTCCCCACCCCACACCAACTCCCCACCCCGCACCAACCCCCCACACCAACACCCACACCCCACTTCACACCAACACCCCTACCCCACACCAACACCCACACCCCACCCCACACCAACACCCCTCCCCACCCCACACCAACACCAACTCCCAACACCCCTCCACACCAACACCAACTCCCAACACCAACACCCCTCCCCACCCCACACCAACACCCCACCCCAAACCAACACCCACACCAACACCCACACCCCACCCCACACCAACTCCCAACACCCACACCCCTCCCCACACCAACACCCCTCCCCACACCAACACCAACACCCCTCCTCAGACCCACACCCATCTCCATGTATTAAACAGCAGGATTTGATGACACTATGAAAGTCCTGCCTACTGCCTGGATCATGTCCGATGCGGTTTTTGAATGGGATTCAAGAGTATATCATCAAATTCATGAAAATGCAGTCATTGAATACATATTTAAGCAATAAGGCCCGAGGGGGTGTGGTATGTAGCCAATACCATGGCTATGGGCTGTCTAGGCAGATTTCCTCTGTCCAGTGTCTGTGTTCTTTTGCCTTTCTTAATATTTTCTTTTTATTGCCAGTCTGAGATATGTATTTTTCTTTGCAACTCTGCCTAGAAGGCCAGCATCCCGGAGTCGCCTCTTCACTGTTGACTTTGAGACTGGTGTTTAGCTGGTACTATTTACTGAAGCTGCCAGTTGAGGACTTGTGAGGCATCTGTTTCTCAAACTAGACACTCTAATGTACTTGTCCTCTTGCTCAGTTGTGCACCGGGGCCTCCCACTCCTCTTTCTATTCTGGTTAGTGCCAGTTTGCGCTGTTCTGTGAAGGGAGTAGTGCCCAGCGTTGTATGAGATCTTCAGTTCCTTGGCAATTTCTCGCATTGAATTGCCTTCATTTCTCAAATCAAGAATAGACTGACAAGTTTCAGAAGAAAGTTCATTGTTTCTGGCTAGTTTGAGCCTGTTATCGAACCGACAAATGCTGACGCTCCAGATACTCAACTAGTCTAAAGAAGGCCAGTTTAATTGCTTCTTTAATCAGAACAACAGTTTTCAGCTGTGCTAACATAATTGCAAAAACATTTTTTAATGATTAATTAGCCTTTTAAAATGAGAAACTTGGATGAGCTAACACAACGTGCCGTTGGAACACAGGAGTGATGGTTGCTGATAATGGGCCTCTGTACGCCTATGTAGATATTCCATTAAAAATCAGCAGTTTCCAGCTACAATAGTCATTTACAACATTAACAATGTCTACACTGTATTTCTGATCAATTTGACAAAAAAATTGCTTTTCTTTCAAAAACAAGGACATTTCTAAGTGACCCCAAACCTTTGAATGGTAGTGTATCTTAAATGACTGCGTTTTTATGAATTTGATGATATACTCTTGAATCACATTCAAAAACAGCAAGGGACATGATCCAGGAAGTTATGAGCAGTTTTTCCACAGGGGTCAGGTTCAAAAGCTGTTGGTGATGGCCAGATATTTATGTTCTGTGAAGGCAGATTGGACAGGTCAGGTCAGGTGACATTGACCCCTGGCACCAGGCCAGAGTGGATTGAGAAATTGATGTGTGTGTTTGTTTGTGAGGCGTGTGCGTCCTTTAATGAAGCAGTTTTGCCTGCGTCCTTCAAACAGATTTTACTGTGAGACGTTATGGTTATATAAGTATCTGCTGCTCACGTCATCCATTTGCGTACATGTGTGGGTGTGTGTTAACTTTCGTGTGTAATTGAAACCATAGGTCTACTCCCCTTGCCAAGTCTGCATATGAATGACATTAATTGCCATGCAACTGGCCGTTTACTAAGCTAAATACTACACTCGTATACTAGAGAAGCTAAACTACAGGTATTGTACCATTCCCTCCCTCACCTTTCTCCCTCCCACTCTCGGCCTCATTTGTACCATATCATACCATACCATATCTGTTCGCGCTAGTATTTGCATCGACCTTGTCATGTCATGCTAGAAAATGTGCCAAGTTAAAGTGTGAGCCTATTAGACTGCGGGAGATGTTAGGAATAGAATGTGGGGTTCTCCAAAGTCAACTTTGGGCTATTAAAAAGCATTTGTTAGGCTCTGAAAGTAACTCCACACCGTTTAAAAACTCACTCTCTCACCGCTGTTGTCACTCTCTGTTCCCCTGCAGGTTGGATGGTTTTCCTCCCGGTCACCATGATAACCATCTCTCTCTGTTCCACTGCAGGTTGGATGGTTTTCCTCCCGGTCACCATGATAACCATCTCTCTCTGTTCCCCTGCAGGTTGGAAGGTTTTCCCCCAGCCCCGGTCACAATGATAACCATCTCTCTCTGTTCCCCTGCAGGTTGGATGGTTTTCCTCCCGGTCACCATGATAACCATCTCTCTCTGTTCCCCTGCAGGTTGGAAGGTTTTCCCCCAGCCCCGGTCACAATGATAACCATCTCTCTCTGTTCCTCTGCAGGTTGGATGGTTTTCCCCCAGCCCCGGTCACAATGATAACCATCTCTCTCTGTTCCCCTGCAGGTTGGATGGTTTTCCCCCAGCCCCGGTCACCATGATAACCATCTCTCTCTGTTCCCCTGCAGGTTGGATGGTTTTCCCCCAGCCCCGGTCACAATGATAACCATCTCTCTCTGTTCCCCTGCAGGTTGGATGGGTTTCCCCCTGGTCACCATGATAACCATCTCTCTCTGTTCCCCTGCAGGTTGGATGGTTTTCCCCCAGCCCCGGTCACAATGATAACCATCTCTCTCTGTTCCCCTGCAGGTTGGATGGTTTTCCCCCAGCCCCGGTCACCATGATAACCATCTCTCTCTGTTCCCCTGCAGGTTGGATGGTTTTCCCCCAGCCCCGGTCAACATGATAACCATCTCTCTCTGTTCCCCTGCAGGTTGGATGGGTTTCCCCCTGGTCACCATGATAACCATCTCTCTCTGTTCCCCTGCAGGTTGGATGGTTTTCCCCCAGCTCCGGTCACCATGATAACCATCTCTCTCTGTTCCACTGCAGGTTGGATGGTTTTCCCCCAGCCCCGGTCACCATGATAACCATCTCTCTCTGTTCCCCTGCAGGTTGGATGGTTTTCCTCCCGGTCACCATGATAACCATCTCTCTCTGTTCCACTGCAGGTTGGATGGTTTTCCCCCAGCCCCGGTCACCATGATAACCATCTCTCTCTGTTCCCCTGCAGGTTGGATGGTTTTCCCCCAGCCCCGGTCACAATGATAACCATCTCTCTCTGTTCCCCTGCAGGTTGGATGGTTTTCCCCCAGCCCCGGTCAACATGATAACCATCTCTCTCTGTTCCCCTGCAGGTTGGATGGGTTTCCCCCTGGTCACCATGATAACCATCTCTCTCTGTTCCCCTGCAGGTTGGATGGTTTTCCCCCAGCCCCGGTCAACATGATAACCATCTCTCTCTGTTCCCCTGCAGGTTGGATGGGTTTCCCCCTGGTCACCATGATAACCATCTCTCTCTGTTCCACTGCAGGTTGGATGGTTTTCCCCCAGCCCCGGTCACCATGAGCACCATCTCTCCCACCGACTTCGACAGCCAGGAGATCCAGCAGCAGTACAATGACATCAACAACCGCTGGGACCTGGCCGCAGAGACCAACTGGGACAATGAGAACAGCTCGGCACGCCTCTTTGAGCGCTCGCGCATCAAAGCTCTGGCAGGTGGGACAACCCAATGTGTTAGTGTGTGTGTATTGTGCATACATGTGATGTGTGTCAGGGTATAGGACCAGATGTGTGTTCCAAGTACACCCTCCTGTGCTGGAACATGACCAGCCATGCAGGTTGCAGTAGTGTGGAGGGCCCAGCAGAGGGAGCAACAGGCAACCAGAGGCAGCAGCATCAGGCACCTCTGTTTTGCAACAATACTGATCTCTCTGTGGTAGTCACAGTCTCAAACACACCCCACCCTTCACAGACACACCACACCACACTGGAGGAAAAACAACTGACACCACAACTCCAGACTGTGAGTACATGATAGTACACTGATACTAGTATACTGTTAAAAGGTTAGTCTCACCATCACACATTGAAAAGCAACCACTCTCTCTGTGGTAACAGACCCGTTCAGACCCTGTCACCATCATAATGTCATATGTATGTTAATGTATGTAGATTTTTAACCACTAACCAAATGCCTTATGGATCAGTTATGGAAAGGAGAACAGAGCTGTGTGTTGGCTGTTTGTCATCTTCTCCCGACATAACTTCATAACACCACGGCAATAGATCACACTGAACTGACTAACAAACTAGTATGACCCGAGTTGTGGAGATGTGTGTGTGTGTGTGGTTAGAGGAGCTGTGTGTGTGTGTGTATTCATACAGTATTTTCCATAAGACTCCATAAGTGTGGGTGTGTGTGCTCTTTACTCCCTGGGAATGCTGCTGACACGTCTCCTTTTTACAAGTAGGGGCTTGATGTGCACATTCTTTGACACAACAGCTACAGTAGCTCCCCCTCCCCCACAGCACCCTGCATTTCTTCTACACTTTTTCAGTGATTCCCCTAGGATTTTGGGGGGCAGCGGTGGCAAAGTTGGCGGGCTGGGGAGGGTGTGGCCAATGGTGCAGTTGCAGGGTTAGCTTGGGTGGGTGTGGCAAATGGCACGGTTTTAGAGGCCCTTTTCTTGCTGTTTTAAAGCAATTTTCATGCAATTTTACTCATTTTGCCATGGGGTGGAGAAAATGTTGTAGTTTTAAAACTAGTCCCCTGCAATTCTACACATTTTGTCATGGGTCTGAGAGAAAAATTGCCGTTTCAAAGCTAATTTTATGAATTTTAATTTTACATTCTCCCTGACTGTCTAGTTTTTATTTTGGTGCTTGTTACTTCTCCAAGATGATCTTATTTAAAAAATATATAGCATAGGGGAAACTAGGTCTGGCCCCATTTAGTCGATAGGTTGTTGGTTGAGCAATATTTTTTTAGTCGAGCAGTGGCAAATAGATAATTATTTTTCGTGGCACACAAGACACCTGTCTGATTTGCACCTGTCTCAGTGGACTAATCCATTGAGGAGGCCGCGGGGGTGCCACGGTCCAAGAAAAAGTGGAGTGTGGCTAAGCTGCACAAGGCATGTCGCTCTTCAGAATGCACTTTCTCCCGCTATTTCCTGCATATTCACTGTTTCATAAGTTCATTGTGTGCATTGTTTGCTGTTCATCAATTCCCTTTTACATATAATCACCAGTAGTAGCCTACATTTACCATTAGTTCCCATCATTTCTATAATAATTTGTTTGGTTATTGTCATTTCTGTTAATGCATTCAATATATTATTACAGTTGTTTACCGTTGTCATGGTCGGAGTGGACACGTTGTTTGCAGAACTCACAACCTATGCTACACTTGTGAGAAACACGTTTTTTTTTTAAATTCCATTTGAGTTTTGTCAATTTATTCATCGTCTTGTTTGAAATGCTCCTGTCAATGTTGAGTAAGGACGCGCACCGGGTTACTCATATAGAAGTAGGACTATAGTTCCTCAAAGTAATAGAAAAATATAGGACAATAGTTCCTGTAGGACAATAGTTCCTGTAGGACAATAGTTCCTGTAGGACAATAGTTCCTGTAGGACAATAGTTCCTGTAGGACAATAGTTCCTGTAGGACTATAGTTCCTCAAAGTATTAGAAAAATATTTCCAACTCTCTCCCTTTCAATAGCCACTCGACATGAAAGGGAAAATGTAATGCTCTGATCCAGTGGAGATTTCATAAAATACCTGATTTCTTCTTATCCCATGCACAAATAGCCCACAGCTGTGTCTGTCCTGAGCTCACTGGCACGGATATTTTATGCAATGTTGCAAGTTAGCTAGTGTGCGTTTCGTGCCGACCCAGTTGATAGTTGATACAATGTTTCAATTTCGCTGTAGACAGGCCATGCATAGCCAATGTGATTTATAGGATATTTATTTTATCAGGATATTTTCTACCTGCAGGCTGCAATGTTTTTATTTTTTGGCTACTGTAGGCTATTTTTACATAGTTGGCAATGGCAATAAAAGTTACTTTTAGATTTGTATAATTTTAATTTAAATAGAAGGATATCCACAGACAATGATTTTGAGGTAAAGATTATTATAAATAAAACTGTTCCACGAAAATAGACTTATTTAATCAAATGGCGTGCATAAAGCAGCATACAATTTCAGTACATATAGTTGATTTTATGAAAACACATAGGGTGTGCCTAATATATGAAAAATACATTGAGATGAATCGATTGACTAATATTTTTGTTGTTGTTGGGGACAGTCCTAGGAGAAACAGCCTTAGCCCACAGGATCTATGATCAGTCAGTCCATCGGTCACAGGATCTATGATCAGTCCATTGGTCACAGGATCTATGATCAGTCAGTCCATCGGTCACAGGATCTATGATTAGTCCACCTGTCTCATCTCTCTTTTCATCCTCTACTCCCCCTACACAGTGAAGGAGCTGATATCATCTCCTGGGCCCAGGCTCATTTGCATGGATTTGGCTCTCAATTTGTGGACTCCTCTATGCACAGCTAGCTCTAAATGTCCTATCTAGACTTCTGTAGTCTGAGGACAGAGTCTATATATTATGTGTAGCTTCTAAGGTTCATTACTCTACGAGCTATTAGAACTGTGACTTTGATCAGCAGCTCCCTGGTTACCTGCGTTTTTTCCTGTCATGACCTAGTAGTGCCTCCTTCAGGTGTTCATTTAAATGCTTCCGGCTTCTGTTTGTGTGTGTTGGTGTGATTCATCCAACTGTGTTCGTGGCCTAATAATATCTGACGTCCCGGGATGTCTTCACACACCTGACTGGTGTATCTTGGCCATGGGGAAGCTGTGGAGTGTGAAATGCCTGGAAGGTAACATGGCAGGTAAGAGCCAAGGTAAAACATG
The DNA here is from genome assembly GCF_057628025.1 of Oncorhynchus mykiss. Classification (NCBI taxonomy): domain Eukaryota; kingdom Metazoa; phylum Chordata; class Actinopteri; order Salmoniformes; family Salmonidae; genus Oncorhynchus; species Oncorhynchus mykiss. The sequence continues at coordinate 17,822,484 of NC_143050.1, forward strand.
ACAGACTGAGAGACTCGGGCAGAGAGAGCCATCGGAGGGACAGGGAGAGGAAAACGTGGAGGGTATGAAAGTGCAGGTAATGGCCCTCAGTGTGGAGCCTGAACACTGACAGCCTCAACTCAACCATGATGCCTCTTATTGACCTGCAGAGTGTGGTTGTTTCACTCCTGTGGTGGCCGTAACAGACATCTTTATCTCTCTCTCTTTCTCTCTCTCCACATCTCCTCACTGACTGGAATACCTGGAATCCCTCTCCTCTGTTCCCCTGTCAGATGGTTCACTTCTCTCCCTTCCTGTTCTCTGCTCCACTGTCTCACTCATATCCGTAGGCCAGATCATTATCTGTAATTGCAGTGTGCTTCATACGGGAGCTCCTGCCAAATGGTTGCTTGAATACTTTTTTCCCCCTTTGTTTTCAAAAGTTGCAGAAAGTGGTTGTTTATCCCTGGTTGTTTATCCAGCCATCTGCACAGCAAGCAGACAAGCTGTTTATAGAGGAAGGAAGCCTCTTTATCCCAAGGCATGAGCACGCACGCACACACACACACACACACACACACACACACACACACACACACACACACACAGAGAGACCTGCCCTTCTCATTACAGGCCTGCATGTTAACAGGGATGTTTGATATATGGTCTGGGCTGCGATGCGTCCGTCACTGAGCTCTGTGCTCTACTCATCACCCCTGGCAACTGTGACAGAACCCCTCAACCCCCAGTGAGAGCCCTGCGTCTGTTCTCTGGGACTCATTAGGCCACTTCCTTCTATAAAGTCCTGGTCACTCTGAAGCCCCTGGCCCCTAGATCTTCTGCAGTCCACATGTCCCCTGTACTCTACCGTCTTAACAAACTTAAACCAAAGCATGCCAAACACAGCCTATTAAACAACGGACTGAAGACCAGTGCCCCCTGGATAGGGCAGGCTGTAGGCCTATACCCTAGGGGCTCCTGTATGATTAGCACAGAGCCAGTCTCTGACCTCTGCGAAACAAGTTTACCCAAACCTTTGCTGTAAGAAAGCTCATTTAATTTTGTCCTGTTTGTTTCTACAACACGGCTCTGGTGTGCCATATCCAGATCACTAGAGGACATTCTGCTGCTGCAGCAAAACGAGAGCAAGGCACACACCTGTTATCTAGACTATTATTTCTGAGGAATGTATTGATATTTTTATTTTAGTAGCATTAAATCATTGTTTGTGTTAAAAGACATGTTGAAAATCATTGCTGAGAGGTTTTGATTAGGTGGGTCTCAGTGGACTGTGATTGCTCAGAGAAACCACACACGCGCACACACGTATACAAACGCATACATTCTCTCTCTCCCCTGCTCGGGCAGGAAAGAGATTGTTGCTGCTGCTGACAGTTTCTCAACTACTTCCTTCCTGTCTTAACACCTTATTTTAGTCCCATGCAGTGGAGCAGAAAGAGGACTAGAGAGATCAGATGTAAAACAGAGATGGAGAGAATGAGAGAACAACACAAGTATGGCTACTGTGATACACCTCACTGGCTGACCACACCTCCTACGCTACCTACTTGGCATTTAAAAGGATTGGAATGATATACCTTCTGCCTCACCCTATTGTACGTTGCAGAATGGTTTAATCCACCTCTCCACTCCTCCACTGATCCAGCCCTCTGCCTGCTCTTCCCTCAGGCTCCTCCCTAAAACACACCTTATGCTAATGCCCCAGCTTTCAGAGAGCAGCAGGCTCTGTTTACACAGCCGTCCGACAGCAGCCGGTTCTCCTGCTGTGCTGAAAACAAGGTGTGTGTGAGGCTGAATGCGCTCAAAGTTAGGAGGAACCGCAGAGCCAGTGTGTGTTAGTGTGAATGTGAAGAGAACCTGTGCTGCCCTAAAGGTTTCTACTTTGCTGAGAGGAGTGTGGCAAAGACTTCAGAACAGGAGGGGAAAAGAAGAGAACATTTTGTTCTTAGTAAATACAACTTCTCCACCCTTGCACATACTACTGCTTTTTCAGTAAAGAAGTGAGAGGGGGAAGAAAAGAAAGGAGGAATCATTTTTTGAAAGTGGAAGACAGGATGGCGTGCTCTGCCTTTACACTCTGGTAGAGAAGAAGGACTGGGATTTGAGGAGGGAAAACTGTCCATAAAAAGCTTGTTTGGGATTTTACAGAATTTTCTTCAACTGAAACCTATAGATTATTGAGTAGAATCTACGGGTAGATAGCTACCTCCTGTCCTGGGGACAGCCCTGCTGGCCTTGTGCTATGCTGGAGAGCCCACTTGCCCAGACACACTGCAGAGCACCATACCTGAGGAGGTGATTTAGGCTGAGAGGGAGAGCTCCAACATGGAGCTGGACCACCAGAGAGCAAAGGAGCCCTGTCTCTCCCCGGCAGCGTTTGTTAACCAGGTGCAGTACTCCAACATCCTGGAGGGGAGGTTTAAACAGCTGCAAGGTAAGAGCCAACTGCTATACTAGGCTGGATTAACACCTATTCTGGAATCTCCTAAACCTGCTTGAATAAGAAATGAAAGAAAGATGTTAAGAGCTTTTTGGCTCCTGATGTATTATATATTATGTTGAGCTAGAGTGCAGAAAGTCCATCCAATATTCACCAGTTCAGAGAGATGGAGAGTGAAGAAATGTGTCCCCAATGTGTCTCCTTTATTCCTGGTGTCCGTGGTAACCACTGGCCCGCTCCTGGAGAGTGTCCCTGTTTTTGTGGGCTGTATTTCAGAGGGTAGTTCCTGTCCCAGGTCCAGCGTCTTCAGGTCAGTTAGAGACACTGACTGGCTGGCCGACAGATCAGCTCCACCTGATCACCAGGCCACCTGGCCTTCCATATCCAATTACAGCCCTGGCCTCCGTCTGTGGCCTACGCCATCACCGTGACTATAGTAACGCAGGCACACAGTCAGATGAATACAAGTCAATAGCTGACTAACATCTAGCCTTGGAGGCTAAGGTTTTGCCATATTTTGTGGCAAAGGGAGATTTACCCATGCACTTGGTGATTCATTTAGGGCTTATCCCCTTATGCAAATATGGTAATCCCCTTTTTCAAGATGGCCATAATAGGGTTGAGGTGCTATAGCAGACTAGCAGTAAGGAACAGTGTAGTGTAGGTAGGTGTGTGTTGTTGTGTTTATTTTGTCTATCTGGGTTGTGTGTGACCAGGTGTGCCTGGTTCCTATGAGCTGCACTACTCCCTAGTCATGGGCCAGTAGCCAGGTTTAGATTGGCAGGTTTAGAGTGTTATGCAGTCAATCAATGAAGCAATCACTAAAGATCACAACATTGTGCCGGTTTTCTCTGCCTCCTCGTTGTCGTCTGGAATGGAGCGTGTTCAAAGAGTTGACTTGTGGGGCAAGTCAACACACACCCTATGTTTGACATTCTTTGTGTGCTCTAATGATATTTCACCTCCTGGATTGGGCAATCAGTCCAGTGTCACTAAAGGCTCAAACACATGGCACGGAATGTGGATCTCGCGTTCTTCTGCCGATCGCTCAGCGAACTGTGTTTTAGGGACCACCCGCTTTAGTCGTTATTGTTATTCATTATTTATTCCTCGTCACTATTTTGTATTTTTATCTTTAACTCTACGTTGTTGGAAAAGCACCCGTAAGTCAGCATTTCACTGTTAGTCTACAGCTGTTGTTTACCAAACGTGACAAATAACATTTGATTGGATTGATAGGTCTGACATTTTTCACACGATTCTACATGGAAAATCTGTTCGCAAATTACGTTCAAGGTGCTAAGTACTCTCGGCCAGCAAACTCTATTGGTGTTTCTGAGCCCTAGTTTGGGATTGATTGGGAGTTTGGGATTGATTTACTCCTTTAAATTCCCAAGTTGTATAACCTCCTTGACTCCCCCTCCTCTCACCACAGTTCAGTCCTGTGTGTCTGTCTGTGTGAGATCCCCCTCTTCTCACCACAGTTCAGTCCTGTGTGTCTGTCTGTGTGAGATCCCCCTCTTCTCACCACAGTTCAGTCCTGTGTGTCTGTCTGTGTGAGATCCCCCTCTTCTCACCACAGTTCAGTCCTGTGTGTCTGTCTGTGTGAGATCCCCCTCCCCTTTACTAGTCAGCATGATTTTTCTCTGTGATAGGATCTCAAGTGAGGGATTTATCTGTCACTTCCCATGTATTCAAAAGAAAGTCAACCTGTGTGTGTGTGTGTGTGTGTGTGTGTGTGTGTGTGTGTGTGTGTGTGTGTGTGTGTGTGTGTGTGTGTGTGTGTGAGAGTGACACACCCATTCCATCTCCTGATAGGGGCTGATGTACCCAAGCGTAGCTGTAGTTACAGACAGGGGCTACATGAGGGCTTAGGTGGAGATAAAATGGCTACGATGACCGTTTCCAAATCATCTGCGGGACCAACAGATATTTTCATCCCAGAGTTGTCTGTCTGACCACCCGCTCCTTCCCGCAGCATGAAAAATGCCGACCGCACTGCAATAATCTCTGTTGTGACCCGCTGGTCCTTCGGGCATCCCGCGGGAATGCAGCCCTCTACCCCCGATGACTTTCCTGATCGTCAAGAATGTGAAATATAATTTTCCCATTGGCAAAACATACTCAACATGGTAAACACTTAACCACCAACACTGGGTGAATGTGTAACGGTTGAAAGTACTGTTGATGAGTGTTTGTTGTTTCTTGGGAGAATGCTTCCCCGAGCACCACAGTACAGATCATATCAGCTGTGTGTTCATCACAATAAGATGAGCTAGGAGCCCTGGTTGTTTAACATGGTAAACAAAACCATCCGTAACCAGTCTGGTGACCTAGTGCCTCAACACAAACAACACACCTGCTACAGTAAGTGATACAATCATCACTTTAACCGACCCAATGTTGGTTTAATAAAGCGTGAAAGATATTGAGTGCCAAGGTGATAGGCATGGTGAATTTGGTTAGGTAGTGTGTCATGATTTAAAGGGTCACTATCCCTGGTGCCAGTCACCTCTGCCTCCACCGCTGTCTGAGTAAACACTGACGTGGGCTTCAGGAGGGGACAGCTCAGTAGCCGTTAGTAGTGTGCCTCTATTCTAACAGAAGGAAAGGACAGGAAAAGATACACTCATTTTTAGAGAGCAAGACACAGCTGTTGTGTTCGGGAGCTTGTCAAAGGATATATTATGGCCAATTTGGTACCAACGTTTTCAGGATTGTTTTAGTCCAGGGAACAATGTTTTAGTCCAGTGTCACTAAAGGCTCGCACACATCGCACCAAATGTGGATCTCGCGGTCATCTGCCATTCGTACCTTCAACACGTACAACTATAGGGTGGAGCTGGTCTACCTGATTGAAACACACTTAGGACCATAAAACCATTGATTCAATCCTGCTGTTGACCAGATAAGAGGTCAGAGAATGTCAGTTTCTTCGACTGGGGATAAGGGTCATTCCAACAGCACCTTGTGGAATTGATTTGAAAATAATGATCTTGCACTGTCACATCTTACATAAGGGTGAGGTTGGAGTGTGATCTATGTGATAACAGTGGAATGCTAGTTCCTGTAGGGTAGAATGTAATGGTTCAACTGATAGCATGGTCCATAGAGATATTTGACTAAGTGAAAAGAACTGTCAAACCAAGGGTCACAGCACAGGGGCTTTTTGAATCCTCTTCAGACCAGATTGGCTGTGTTAGCGTAATTGGAGTTGGTCGAGCAGAGAGAGGCCATCATTGTGGCTAACTTTGGTCTCAGGCAACCTGATGCACTGTAGTAGTGTAGGCTACTTATGTAGATACAGATTAAGTTCTTGTCACCTAATCGCGATTGTGTCCATTTGGAGCATTTAAGCCCTGTGGAGTCTACGTACATGTTAAGGGATTATGAGACTTGGTCCGGTCTTCCTTCCTCAGGCCATTGGCACGCTTAGGCTCCATTTTCTCAGCATTTTGTTCCTTTACTTTATTTAAGAAGTGAATAGGCACTTAAGGAGATCCATGTCCCATTCTAGGGTCACATTACAGATGTAGTAGCAGGCTATCCATAGACTCTATATTAACTCTAACCTCCTAGTGAAGGCAGCTCCAGCTAGAGGCCTCCAGCTCAGAATCACATTTCCAAGGTTAGGATATATCCTACATACACACGATACCTTATCGACAAGAATGCTTTTGTTGACACAGTTGTATTTTTATTTACTGTTTCCTACTTGAGAAAGTAGAAGAAGAATGATGTTTTGGGGGGCTTGAGGGCATTTAGCTGTTCCCTGCCTGCTGTTGATGCCCATTTTGTGTCCAGATGTTATTATGACTGAGGGATGCCTCTGCTCTGCCTTCATCCTATAGGACTGGCCTTGGCCGCCCTCTGCCCCTTCTCTCCCCCCTAGCAGCCCCTTCTCTCCCCATTAGCAGCCCCTCCTCTCCCCACTAGCAGCCCCTCCTCTCCCCACTAGCAGCCCCTCCTCTCCCCACTAGCAGCCCCTCCTCTCCCCACTAGCAGCCCCTCCTCTCCCCACTAGCAGCCCCTCCTCTCCCCACTAGCAGCCCCTCCTCTCCCCACTAGCAGCCCCTCCTCTCCCCACTAGCAGCCCCTTCTCTCCCCACTAGCAGCCCCTTCTCTCCCCACTAGCAGACCCTTCTCTCCCCACTAGCAGACCCTTCTCTCCCCACTATCAGGAGCAGCTGCACATGGCAGAGAGAGAAGCCTTGACCTGGGCAGGGTCCATAGCTCCACCTTCCCCAGTCACCATAAGACTGGCCTACTAAGTCAAGAAAAGTTTAACCTCTCTTACTCTAAATTGCCCTCTCTGTTTCTCGCATTCAGTGTTTTTATTGGGGTTTACGTGGACAGAGCTGGCACTAGATCAGGCGACACGCTCCATTTGTTTTTATGCCTGTGCCCACAAACTGTAAAGAAATCAAAATAACCGGCATCACACGTGGCTAGTCTGGTGGAGCAGCCCTACTCTCTGAAGTTTTCAGCAGTATGGGCGGTTATGTTATTGTAGAGGGGAGGAGGTGTGTTTTTGTGTCCTTCTGCATTTGTCCTTCAGCATGCTATCCTTTTTCAGACATCTTTAGCCTGCTGTCATGCTATAATGTGAATTTCAGGAGAAGTCCTTGCCCTGGCGCTAGTACAGTGAATATGACAGTAGCACACTGTGCCTGTTCAGCCAGCCATCTTGCTGTACTGTCCTTGGCTAACTCACAGAGGACAGGTGAGCCGTGTCCAACAAAGATGTAGCACTGTACTATCAGGGGACTATAAATGGTGGCTGAAGAAAAATGCCATCAGTTAAATTGATCCCTGTACCAATTCTAAGGCTTTTGGGTATGTTACAACCACAGCCGTTGCCACATTAGTCTTGCTCAGAGACTCAGTGTTTTGGTGGAGCCTGTGTGAGGAAACTGTGTGTGTTTCTCTGTGTGTGTATGTAGGAAGTGGTGTGTGTGGTTTAGGCTGCCTTTGATCTCAGATATCTGCTTGGGTAGTGACAGTTGAAGCGGTTAGTGCTGACATGAGGGTGTGGTGGATGCCTGCAATTCCCTCACTTCCTCTAGGTGGGTTTGTCTCCATTGATTTTGATACAACCCAGGTATCATACATAGAGGGACCTGGTTGGATGCAACATTTCCTGTGATGCCTTTATTGCCTAAACTGGTCATGTGAACCAAACCGTTGCTCGACCTAACTGCATTTTCAAACGTGTTTTCCACTTCAGTCTTTTTTCCCCTTTTCTTTTCCCTTCCCATGTTTACTTTATGTTTTTATAGGTGTATCATTATAATGGCAAAAAAAGCATTTGTTACGTCCTCTGTTATATAAGGTAGTGAGAGACAATAAAATTCCTCCCAGAACCTAGACACCTGTGTGTTGGTGCCATCAGACATGACGGATTTCTGTATGTGTATCTGTTTTATGTTTGATCATATCTTATCCTGTACGTTGTCTGTGTCTGTGTCTATGTCTGTGTGTGTGTGTGTGTTTAATGAGTACCCTGGCTCTAGCCTCTAATCACAGGCTGCATGGCAGCAGCTGGAGGGAGCAGGCTGAAAAATGGATCCTTCAGCCCAGTTCAAGGTTCAATTACGGAGCTGGAGGATCAGCATCTGACTGCACTAATTCTGCTCTTCTGATGGGGGGGTACCTACACACACACACACACATACACACACACACACACACACACAAACATTTCGCTAAATATGTGACCAATACAATTTGATTTGATTTGACACTAATAAACAAATGATCATACAGTAGGTCTATCAGCACGCTGCATATTCCTCTGACACATACATACTTCTATGCCCAGCATCCATCACTTTTACACCCTGGTGGCGAGGGCCTCCGTAGTGCCCTCGGGCCTTAGGCAGGATCCCCATAGGATCCCCAGATTGGAGTGTGTGACAGATGGCCGTAAAAGCTGATTGACTGATTGATGCTGGTAGTTTCCTTTTGACCAGAGGTGCTGGTACTGGGAAACAAGCAGGCAGCCCAGTAGTAGTAATACGAGGGAGGTAGGGCAGGGTTAGGCAACTAGATTCAACCACGGTCCAAATTCTGTCTGAGTAGAGGGAGGCCGGGAACATACTTGTACACATTTGTACCTATCAAATTGACCACAAATGAACCCAACGAGATTGTATTTGAAAATAACAATCATTTCATACCTTGATTACATGGAGACACGATCACACATGTATCTCTCTTTATTTGTAGGAATACTTGGGAACAGATTTCCAGAATTAATGTTTCTAACCAAAATCACTGATCTTTAAAAACATATAATAATAATAATAATAATAATAATAATAATAATAATAATAATAATAATCACTTGCGTGACAGTTTTGGCAGTAGGGATGAATTACTCGGTCTGAAGGAACACTGAAGGGTGATAGAGGGGGAGAGAGATGAAAGGAGAAGGAGAGGACTCAGGAGATTAATGATTAGCAGAGAGACAATACCAGGCAGGCTGGCTAGATGCTTGTTTTGTTTATGTGTTCTGGGTAATGTTGTGAACCAATTCACTGGTCAGTGGTAGTAGGAAAACAGTACTAAGGAAACACACACAGGACGTGTTGAGTTATTTTTATTATTATTATTTTGTAATTATCATTTTTCTCCTTTTCTCCCCAATTTCGTGGTATCCAATTGTTAGTAGTTACTATCTTGTCTCATCGGGAGAGACGAAGGTTGAAAGCCATGTGTCCTCCGAAACACAACCCAACCAAGCTTCTTAACACAGTGCAATGTGTCGGAGGAAACACCGTGCACCTGGCGACCTGGTTAGCGTGCACTGCGCCCGGCCCGCCACAGGAGTCGCTAGTGCGTGATGAGCCTGGACTCGAACCCAGAGTCTCTGGTGGCACAGACCACTGTACCTAGATATTTATTGCACCTTAGTAATCTTACCCCTCCCTCAGTCCTAAGTCCACTGTGTGGACTGGTGAGAGGTGCCAGGCCTGGAGAACTGAGGGATGCCCTCCTGCTTGTTTAGATCAGTCAGCAGAGCCACCTGGCACAGGACTGGAGGGTTACAGCACCAGCACCACTATATGTTCTGTTGCACCTGCCACGGCATGACAGACGGGCTGGACAGAATACAACTGATAAGCCATGACAAGGAGCTGACTGTAGAAGCTGTAAGAAGTGGCAAAGATGTAAATGTTCAATTCGAGGCACTAGACTTTCTGACTGTTGGAGGGAATAAAACCCATCAATCATCTCTCTCTGCGTCTCTGGTAGACATAATGTACTCATCAGTACTGGCACATGGCTGAAGGACTGTTCTGACATATTGTGTTGGGCCACAGAGAGTGTGTTGTCCTTACAGCGCATCAATAAGTTGGTTGTCAATATGGTGTAAAGAAGACCATTTCAAAATGACACCATTCGTCTTAGACCATCACGAGAAAAACAGACCCTAAAGGGCTCTAGACACTACGCGAACAGAGCGACGGAGCGTAGTTCTACGTATACTGATCAAAAATATAAACGCAACATGTAAAGTGTTGGTCCCATGTTTCATGAGCTAAAATAAAAGATCCCGGAAATGTCCCATACACACAAATAGCATATTTCTCAAATTTGTTTACATCCTTATTAGTCAGCATTTCTGCTTTGCCAAGATAATCCATCCACCTAACAGGTGTGGCATATCAAGAAGCTGATTAAACAGCATGAGCACCACAAGGTGACACTCAATAACAGGCCACTCTAAAATGTGCAGTTGCCACATAACACAATGCCACAATTTGCAAATGGCATGCAGACAGCAGGAATGTCCATCAGAGCTGTTGCCAGATAATTGAATGTTAATTTCTCTACCATAAGCCACCTCCAATGGTAGTACGTCCAACCGCCCTCACAACCAAAGACCACGTGTAACCACACCAGAGCTGGACCTCCACATCCGGCTTCTTCACCTGCGGGATCGTCTCAGACCAGCCACCCAGACAGCTGATATACAGTGCCTTGCGAAAGTATTCAGCCCCCTTGAACTTTGCGACCTTTTGCCACATTTCAGGCTTCAAACATAAAGATATAAAACTGTATTTTTTTGTGAAGAATCAACAACAAGTGGGACACAATCATGAAGTGGAACGACATTTATTGGATATTTCAAACTTTTTTAACAAGTCAAAAACTGAAAAATTGGCCGTGCAAAATTATTCAGCCCCTTTACTTTCAGTGCAGCAAACTCTCTCCAGAAGTTCAGTGAGGATCTCTGAATGATCCAATGTTGACCTAAATGACTAATGATGATAAATACAATCCACCTGTGTGTAATCAGGTCTCCGTATAAATGCACCTGCACTGTGATAGTCTCAGAGGTCCGTTAAAAGCGCAGAGAGCATCATGAAGAACAAGGAACACACCAGGCAGGTCCGAGATACTGTTGTGAAGAAGTTTAAAGCCGGATTTGGATACAAAAAGATTTCCCAAGCTTTAAACATCCAAAGGAGCACTGTGCAAGCGATAATATTGAAATGGAAGGAGTATCAGACCACTGCAAATCTACCAAGACCTGGCCGTCCCTCTAAAATTTCAGCTCATACAAGGAGAAGACTGATCAGAGATGCAGCCAAGAGGCCCATGATCACTCTGGATGAACTGCAGAGATCTACAGCTGAGGTGGGAGACTCTGTCCATAGGACAACAATCAGTCGTATATTGCACAAATCTGGCCTTTATGGAAGAGTGGCAAGAAGAAAGCCATTTCTTAAAGATATCCATAAAAAGTGTTGTTTAAAGTTTGCCACAAGCCACCTGGGAGACACACCACCCATGTGGAAGAAGGTGCTCTGGTCAGATGAAACCAAAATTGAACCTTTTGGCAACAATGCAAAACGTTATGTTTGGCGTAAAAGCAACACAGCTCATCACCCTGAACACACCATCCACACTGTCAAACATGGTGGTGGCAGCATCATGGTTTGGGCCTGCTTTTCTTCAGCAGGGACAGGGAAGATGGTTAAAATTGATGGGAAGATGGATGGAGCCAAATACAGGACCATTCTGGAAGAAAACCTGATGGAGTCTGCAAAAGACCTGAAACTGGGACGGAGATTTGTCTTCCAACAAGACAATGATCCAAAACATAAAGCAAAATCTACAATGGAATGGTTCAAAAATAAACATATCCAGGTGTTAGAATGGCCAAGTCAAAGTCCAGACCTGAATCCAATCGAGAATCTGTGGAAAGAACTGAAAACTGCTGTTCACAAATGCTCTCCATCCAACCTCACTGAGCTCGAGCTGTTATGCAAGGAGGAATGGGAAAAAATGTCAGTCTCTCGATGTGCAAAACTGATAGAGACATACCCCAAGCGACTTACAGCTGTAATCGCAGCAAAAGGTGGCGCTACAAAGTATTAACTTAAGGGGGCTGATGGCAGACAGCGTGTGTAGTATTGTGTGGGTGAGTGGTTTGCTGATGTCAACGTTGTGAACAGAGTGCCCCATGGTGGGGTTATGGTGTGGGCAGGCATAAGCTACGGACAACAAACACAATTGACATGTCACCCATTGACATGTCACCCATTGAGCATGTTTGGTATGCTATGGATTGACGTGTACCACAGCATGTTCCCGTTCCCGCCAATATCCAGCAACTTCACACAGCCATTGAAGAGGAGTGGGACAACATTCAGGCAGTAGGATGTGTGTTTGTCTTTGTCTTATCCCGTGTAAATAGCCGGTCTTTTTCATATATATCTTAATCTCACTTTCTATCTACAAACTAAATACACTTTCCTGCAACCCTCCTCACCCAATGTGGTAAGGATCTGCTATTTTTATTCCTTATAACTTGAACTTCCCTCAGGAGCGAGCAGGCCTTTCTAATCGACCTGGCCCGGGTATCCTGGAAGGTTATTGACCTCATTCCGTCAGTAGAGGATACCTGATTATTCTTTAAAAGTGCTTTTCTCACCATCTTAAGTAAGCATTCCCCATTCAAAATATGTTGAACCAAGAACAGATATAGCCTTTGGTTCACTCCAGACTTGACTGCCTTTGACCAGCACAAAAACACCCTGTGGCATACTGCATTAGCATCGAATAGCCCAGCTTTTCAGGGAAGTTAGGAACCAATATACACAGGCAGTTAGGAAAGCAAAGGCTAGCTTTTTCATCCTGTAGCATCCTGTAGAGTCTATGGAGAACTGTAAAGTCCTCCTCCAAGCTGGCCACTGCACTGAGGCTAGGAAACACTGTCACCACCGATAAATCCACAATATTTGATAATTTCAATTAGCATTTTTCTACCTATGGCCATGCTTTTCACCTGGCTACCCCTACCCCGGTCAACGGCTACCCCTGCCCCCACAGCAACATGCCCAAGCCTCCCCCATTTCTCCTTCACCCAAATCCAGATAGCTGATGTTCTGAAAGAGCTGCAAAATCTTGACCCCTACAAATCAGTTGGGCTAAACAATCTGGACCCTCTCTTTCTAAAATTATCCGCCGCAATTGTTGCAACCCCTATTACTAGCCTGTTCAACCTCTCTTTCGTATTGTCTGAGATCCCTAAAGATTGGAAAGCTGATGCGGTCATCCCCCTCTTCAAAGGGGGAGACACTCTAGACCCAAACTGTTATAGACCTATATCCATCCTGCCCTGCCTTTCTAAAGTCTTCGAAATCCAAGTAAATAAACAGATCACCGACCATTTCAAATCCCACCGTACCTTCTTCGCTATGCAATCTGGTTTCCGAGCTGGTCATGGGTGCACCTCAGCCAAGCTCAAGGTCATAAACGATATCATAATCGCCATCGATAAAAGATAATACCGTGCAGCTGTCTTCATTGACCTGGCCAAGGCTTTCGACTCTGTCAATCACTGCATTCTTGTCGGCAGACTCAACAGCCTTGGTTTCTCAAATGACTGCCTCGCCTGGTTCACCAACTACTTCTCAGATAGAGTTCAGTGTGTCAAATCGGCGGGCCTGGTGTCTGCACCTCTGGCAGTCTCTATGGGGATGCCACAGGGTTCAATTCTCAGGCTGACTTTTCTCTGTATACATCAATGATGTCGCTCATGCTGCTCGTGATTCTCTGATGCACCTCTAAGTAAACAACACCATTCTGTATACTTCTGGCCCTTCTTTGGACACTGTGTTAACACACATCCAGACGAGCTTCAATGCTATACAACACTCCTTCCGTGACCTCCAACTGCTCTTCAATGCAAGTAAAACTAAATGCATGCTCTTCAACCGATCGCTGCCCGCACCCACCCGCCCTTCTAGCATCACTACTCTGGATGGTTCTGACTTAGAATACGTGGACAACTACAAATACCTAGGTGTCTGGTTAGACTGTAAACTCTCCTTCCAGACTCACAATAAGCATCTCCAATCCAAAATTACATCTAGAATCGACTTCCTATCTCGCAACAAAGCAGGCTTCACTCATGCTGCCAAACATACCCTCGTAAAACTGACTATCCTACCGATTCGGCGATGTCATTTACAAAATAAATGGCTGGCCCTCGCTTCATATTCGTCGCCAAACCCACTAGCTCCAGGTCATCTATAAGTCTTTGCTAGGTGAAGCCCAGCCTTATCTGAGCTCACTGGTCACCATAGCAGCACCCACCCGTAGCACGCGCTCCAGGTATATTTCACTGGTCATCCCCAAAGCCTCCCTTGGCCGCCTTTCCTTCCAGTTCTCTGCTGCCAATGACTGGAACGAATTGCAAAAATCATTGAAGCTGCAGTCTTCTATCTCCCTCTCTAGCTTTAAGCATCAGCTGTCAGAGCAGCTTACTGATCATTGCACCTGTACACAGCCCATCTGTAAATAGCCCACCCAACTACCTCATTGTTCTTTTTATTTTTTTGCTTCTCCTTTGCACCCCAGTGTTTCTACTTGCACATTCATCTTCTGCACATCTATCACTCCAGTGTTTAATTGCTAAATTGTAATTATTTCGCCACTATGGCCTATTTATTGCCTTAACTCCCTGATCTTACTACATTTGCACACACTGTATATAGATTTTTCTATTGTGTTATTGACTGTACATTTGTTTATCCCATGTGTAACTCTGTGTTGTTTGTGTCACACTGCTTTGCATCATCTTGGCCAGGTTGTAGTTGTAAATGAGAACCTGTTCTCATCTGGCCTATCTGGTTAAATAAAGGTGAAATTTAAAAAATTCTACAGGCCTAAAACAACAGCCTGATCAACTCTATGCGAAGGAGTTGTCGCGCTGCATGAGGAAAATGGTGGTCACACCAGATACTGACTGGTTTTCTGATCCATATCCTCTGTGACCAACAAATGCATATCTGTAATCCCAGTCATGTGAAATCCATAGACTATGACCTAATGAATTTATTTCCTGATTTCCTTATATGAACTGTAACAAAAAGCTTTGAAATTGTTGCATGTTGCATTTATATTTTTGTTCGGTGTGGTTCTATGTACTTTTGTGGCGCTGAATTTTTGGAACTGACCGTATACGACGGTGTAGCAGGATTTAAGGTTATGAAGATTCTAGAGATGAGTTAGTTACTAAAGCTGCTGTAAAGCAGCGAGATCTAACATGTCAGGCTCCATGAAGCCAAGTGGAGGCGTTCCTAAAGACAGACAACTTTATGTTCTGAACAAGTAATACCCTGTTGAGACCATGCCAAGGAACCAGGTAGCAGAGGACTTATTAAGGGCAGGGAAGTGATCTCTGAAATTATAAACAATATCAGGGCAGTCAAGCATCATGATGTTTTCAAGTGGTATCACTTCCTAAACTTCAGATGATGAAGTCCCCTTTGCCCTCATCTATAATCGTCCACACGGTTGATAGAGGCTGACAATGGCCGTGACTCCACTCTCCAAGGGTGTCTCGGGGAGTTGGGATACACAGAAACTAATTTCCATTTGAAACAGGACAAATATAAGCACCCAACACATTATTATTTTACGGCTTGTCATTATTCTTCCACCATTGCTCTGACAGTAGATGGCATACAGTAGTGAGATTTCAGGGTATAGTCAAAGGGGTCAAACTGTGTTATGTGAACTACATGTTACAATGTACTAAGTCTCCAGCCTAGGCTCCAGGCTCAGCTTGTATGGGCCTCACAGACAAAGGATTAATATTGGCGGCATTTCTGCCTGGATTATCTCCTGATCACCATTATTATTATCAGTATTGCAATACAGATACCATCAGGTTTTTGGGGGGGTTAAATTAGGAGGGTAGCAAGTCAGACTCAGGCAGTATTGCTATGCAGTGGACACCACACAAGGTACCATTGTGTAACATTTATAGCCTGGAGCAAGGGCAAATACTTATAGCTGCCTGCCTGACACAAACACCATCAATGTGCCTATACTAGAGGTCGACCGATTTAAACGGAATGGCCGATTTTAATTAGGGCCGATTTCAAGTTTTCATAACAATCGGTAATCTGTATTTTTTGGGCACCGAAAAAGTCAGGGTATATGCAGCAGTTTGGGCCGCCTGGCTCGTTGCGAACTGTGTGAAGACCATTTATTCCTAACAAAGACCGTAATTCATTTGCCAGAATTGTACATAATTATGACATAACATTGAAGGTTGTGCAATGTAACAGGAATATTTAGACTTACGGATGCCACCCGTTAGATAAAATACGGAACGGTTCTGTATTTCACTGAAAGAATAAATGTTTTTTTTCTTTTTCGAAATGATAGTTTCTGGATTTGACCATATTAATGACCTAAGGCTCATATTTCTGTGTGTTATTATGTTATAATTAAGTCTATGATTTGATAGAGCAGTCCGACTGAGCGGTGGTAGGCAGCAGCAGGCTCGTAAGCATTCATTCAAACAGCACTTTCGTGCTGAAAACAGGTGATTTTGAGTTACTATGACATGACAGTGGTACAGTTTGCTCTAAAACACAGCTGATGAAAGGTTTGTGTGTTCTTAGTGACATGAGGCAGCAGGTAGACTAGTGGTTAGAGCTTTGGACTAGTAAATGAAAGGTTGAAAGATCGAATCCCCGAGCTGACAAGGTAAAAATCTGTTGTTCCGCCCCTGAAGAAGGCAGTTAACCCACTGTTCCTAGGCCGTAATTGAAAAATAATATTTTTTTCTTAATTGACTTGCCTAGTTCAATAAAGGTAAAATAAAAAAAAATAGAAAACGCAACAGATGTGTGTATCCTCTAAGACCGGTCCTGTTATTAGGAGAAGTGGAGCAGCTAGACAATTGGCCTGGTTTCTGTTAGCCCCCTGATACTACCGCCACCACCTCCTCTGGGTGCTGTTACAACATGACCTGTGTCTGGAGGAATGTGCCCACCTCCACCCCACTGCCTCCAGCAGCAGTGTAATCCACCTCCACCCCACAGCCTCCCAGCAGCAGTGTAATCCACCTCCACCCCACAGCCTCCCAGCAGCAGTGTAATCCACCTCCACCCCACAGCCTCCCAGCAGCAGTGTAATCCACCTCCACCCCACAGCCTCCCAGCAGCAGTGTAATCCACCTCCACCCCACAGCCTCCCAGCAGCAGTGTAATCCACCTCCACCCCACAGCCTCCCAGCAGCAGTGTAATCCACCTCCACCCCACAGCCTCCCAGCAGCAGTGTAATCCACCTCCACCCCACAGCCTCCCAGCAGCAGTGTAATCCACCTCCACCCCACAGCCTCCCAGCAGCAGTGTAATCCACCTCCACCCCACTGCCTCCAGCAGCAGTGTAATCCACCTCCACCCCACAGCCTCCCAGCAGCAGTGTAATCCACCTCCACCCCACAGCCTCCCAGCAGCAGTGTAATCCACCTCCACCCCACGGCCTCCCAGCAGCAGTGTAATCCACCTCCACCCCACAGCCTCCCAGCAGCAGTGTAATCCACCTCCACCCCACAGCCTCCCAGCAGCAGTGTAATCCACCTCCACCCCACAGCCTCCCAGCAGCAGTGTAATCCACCTCCACCCCACAGCCTCCCAGCAGCAGTGTAATCCACCTCCACCCCACAGCCTCCCAGCAGCAGTGTAATCCACCTCCACCCCACAGCCTCCCAGCAGCAGTGTAATCCACCTCCACCCCACAGCCTCCCAGCAGCAGTGTAATCCACCTCCACCCCACAGCCTCCCAGCAGCAGTGTAATCCACCTCCAGTGGCTCATTGACATGGTTGCACCTACAGCTCCCCACCCTACCTCTGAAAAGGTAACCGCACACTTGGCTCAGCTCAGAGGGAAACCCACATGCTATTGTGTGGCGCTTATTGTGTGAGAGAAAATAAGCTATTATTACCAATTTTGTTTTTGGGAGTGCCAGGGCAGGTATGATGCCGAGGGGAGGGGGAGAGTTGAGTTGCAAAATTCTGGGAACTTTCAATAAATTCCCTGGTTTCCCAGAACTCCTAGGTGTGTGACTAGGGTTGCACATTTTGGGGAATATTCAGAGGTGGAAACTTTGTTGGAATTAATGGGAATATATGCAAACTAATATTGATACTGACATTGATAATGTTTTTTTTTTATGGAGACAGAAAAATATACCTTTTACCTTATAAGTAACATAATTGCAAATTATTAAATCCTTCCAATATAATTTTTAAAAACTGTTTAGTTACGAATGTAACTTTAAGTGAGTTGACTCTTCTCATGGGATGATTTCACTGAACAACAAAAATAAAGGGAATATTGAATGATCCCCAATGATAAATCACATCTCCCAAAAACGTTTTCAACATACATCTATCTGTAAAATGATTAATCTAGAAACTGAAGGTTTGGTTGTCTTCCTCTCAGGCTTTCATGTCTTCTCCCTGGACCTCCTCAATGTCCACTTCTTGAACATCAGACTCTGAGGCCTCATCTTAAATGTCACTTTCCAACCTTGTTGAGGATGGCTCGATGTCAGGCTCAAAAAGCCTAATTTGCCCGGATGGCTACCAATTTTTCAACCCTTTTATTGGTCAGCCTGTTTCGTGCTTTGGTGTGTGTGTATTCCCAAACACGGACCAGTTGCGCTCTGAGGCGGCTGATGTTGGTGTGATTTGGAGGATGATTGAGGCAACAGGGGAAAGGGCCTCAGATCCACAAAGTCCCTTCCACCAGGTGGCTGATGAGATATGTTGGCACAACTGCCATATTACATCTCCATCCCAAAGCCCTTGCTTGGAAGTGTACTACTCCAGACTGCCAAGAAACTTGCCCTCATCCAGGCCAAGGTGGTGAGACACGGTAGTGTTGACACCATAGGCCTTGTTGATCTCTGCACCAGACAGGATGCTCTTGCCATAATACTTGGGGTCCAACATGTACGCTGCGGTGTGTATGGGCTTCAGGCAGAAGTCTTCGCTTTTTGATGTATTTCAGAACGGCAATTTCCTCTGCTTGGAGCATCAGTGAAGTGGGCAGGGCAGTACGGATTTCTTCTCTTACATCTGCAAGCAGAGTCTAAACATCAGACAGGATGGCATTGTCTCCCTCAATCCGTGCAATGGCTACTGCTATAGGTTTCAGGCTGCTTACCACTCTCCCCCAAAATACATCATCCAGGAGGATCATCTTGATGGGGCTGTCCATATCGGCCGATATGGCCATTTCTTGGAGAGACTCCTTCCCCTCCGGGAGACTGTCAAACATGATGACACCACCCCAACGGGTGTTGCTGGGCAGCTTCAATGTGGTGCTCTTATTCTTCTCACTTTGCTTGGTGAGGTAGATTGCTGCTATAACTTGATGGCCCTCCACATACCTAAAGCATTTCCTTGGCTCTCTTGTAGAGTGTATCCATTGTTTTCAGTGCCATGATGTCCTTGAGGAGCAGATGCAATGCATGAGCAGCACAGCCAATGGGTGTGATGTGAGGGTAGGACTCCTCCACTTTAGACCAAGCAGCCGTCATGTTCACAGCATTGTCTGTCACCAGTGCAAATTCCTTCTGTGGTCCAAGGTCATTGATGACTGCCTTCAGCTCATCTGCAATGTAGAGACCGGTGTGTCTGTTGTCCCTTGTGTCTGCTCTTGTAGAATAGTGGTTGAGGTGTGAAGATGATGTAGTTAATTATTCCCTGCCCACGAACATTCAACCCCCATCAGAGATGGTGCTTGACCTTCACTTGAACTCTGTTGAACTCTACATCCAGCAAATGAGTAGATAAAACATGTCTGGTTGGAGGGATGTATGCTGGGCGAAGAACATTCAGAAATCTCTTCCAATACACATTGCCTGTGAGCATCAGAGGTGGACCAGTTGCACACACAGCTCGAGCAAGACATTCATCAGAATTTCTCTGACACGTTCCTCCATTGAGTCCAAAAAAAACATGAGTTGTTGCTATCGATAAGGTGTCTGATTCATTATTTTCACCTCAAGTAGAAGTAGAGGGACTTTTATCAGAGGTTGCTTTTTGTGAGTGCTGAGGGAACTTTATGCACTTGGCCAGATGATTCTGCATCTTTGTTGCATTCTTTACATATGATTTGGGACAGTATTTGCAAATGTACACAGCTTTTCATTCTACATTAGCTGCAGTGAAATGTCTCCACACATCAGATAGTGTCCGTGGCATTTTTCTGTAAAGATTAGAAGAAAAAAAAGTGAGAGAAAAAAAAATACAATTCCATGTACAGATAAATAGTTAAGCAGTTAGATTAAACAACTCCTTTATAAGACAAATGTTTTAAAATGAAACAGGTGAATTAACACTCCTCTGTTAGAAAGCTAAAACCCACATGGTAGCAAAAACTAAACTAGCAGAAATTAACAAGTTAGAAATTATTTGAACACATTTTGCTGTAGGCTACTATTTACTAGTTAACAAACAATCATGTATGTCATATAAAATATATTCACCCCACCCAGTATTGTAATCAAAACGTACCAGAAAACATGTAGTCCTTGGCTCAGACAGTGTAGTAGTGTGGGCTCAGTAGCATCTCATTAGTGTGCAAGATCTTGAGAATCAGCTGTACATGTGATCGAAGAGTGCACTGCACATGTGATGGAAGAATGCACTGTGCATGCAGAGGGTTGTGAGTCCATTGAATTGAGGATAGTTTAACCAAAATATGCCACAAGACCTAGAATTGCCTTATGTGTATCCCACAAAAAAGGTTCACCGTTATAAGCTAACGTTTTTGATGAATTTGAGCAAAATTCCCCAAATTTCAGGGCTTACCCACGGAAATTCCCGGAAAAATTCTGGAAATTTAATGGAAAGTTTCCGACCCTTTGCAACCCTATGTGTGACATGGCAGATGTTCTCACAAAGACCCTGGACAAACAACAACAGTGCCCTCCGCCTTGTGCGGTACACACAACCTCCTTGGCCTCTGCATCCATTATTGTATCTCAGTAGCATATTATTCCATCCTATCACGGTGTTTACCTTGAGAGCAGGACAGGCTAGAGTAAGTCTGTGTGTCTATGACTACGGTGGCGGCTACGAACCTTGTGGCAGGGCCTTGAGAAAGACTTCACTATTCCTGACTCCTGTGCTCTGATACCAGGCCCCACAGCTTTCTGTCCCAAGTCTCCAAGTACGGCTAGTATCTAATCGACCTTATCTGTTTCCTTGAGTTTGACCCTAGCTGTCTGTGGTCAGAGAACAGTGAGATAAAGTACATGGGTGGGTCTTTGAGTGTTTCTCTATTCAATTCAAGTTCCGTGTTTGTGTACTTTTGTGTCAAGTCAGGTCGTAGAAGTCATTGGCTTCATGCCCCATCAGATTTGTCCTGTAAAAAAAAGATACTAATAATAATAATGATAATAGGTTTAACGTTTCTCAACCTCATAACTAGCTACCAATAAGTAATTTCAGGCTATCAATCAAGTTAGAGTAGCTAGCTTGTCTAACTAACTTAGCTGACATGCCTGCTGGCAAGGTTGGTAGACAAAAAAAAGAAAAAGCAATTACTAAATGTACTGAATAAGACTCACATTCCTTTCAATCTTTTACCCAGAAATGCAGAGAAGCATATTTAGTTTATTTAAAAAATAATAACCTCCAGTCAGGTGGATACAGACAGCTCAAGAGGTAAGCTTTGATATCCATAAAAATAAATGTTTTTTTAATTTTTTTTTTTACATATAATTAAGCATAATGATTATGGCTCTAGATTGCAGAAAAAGCTGTTTCAGGTGTTTTAAAAATGAAAATTCTCCAACTTATGGACAAGGGGACATAGCCCCCATCTGGACCACCCGCCCAGCCATCCTCACGTACTTTGTGCCCCCCTCAGATTTTGGGGGTGCATGACGCCCCTGATAACAGTCCTTAAGCTGCAGATAATCATCTGTGTTTTGATGTACTGCTGCTGTGTGCCTACCTGTCCTACTCCTCTCTGGCCAAGCCTTGAGGCAAACGCACAAATAAGAGGGGGAGGGAGGGACTTAAGGGTTAAAAAAAAGGAAAGCCGAATAGTTTTGCTGCTTAAAAACATGTCGTTCCTCTGTCTTTTCCTCTGCTTCGTGTGCCCGGGGAGATAGGGGAGCTTGGGATGTGATGACCAGTATTAAAAAAAGCTTTTCATCTAGACTCCTGTTACTCATCATAGTTGTTCTGTCTGGATACTGTAGAATAGTAATTTAAAGTGTAGAGATGCATTCACCACCAAATATTTTTTTTAGGGGGGGATGTGCTCAACACCGTGAAACACCTATAATAGGCTTGTCACTAGTTACCACAGCCGCAGAGTCAACATTGGCTATATAGTAAAAATTCATGAAGACAAAATGTAAGGTTAGCAGTGTGTTTTAGGCTTAGGTTTAAAATCGGAATTTAAAATGAGAAATAGTAGAAATAGCCGTGGCTTAGACATAATGGTGCATAAAGATGGAGGAATTCAGATATAACATCTTCCTTTTGAGCACTATCCAGACTTTTTAAACTACGGCGCACAACATGTTCCAATATGCCTGCAGTATAAATCAGCACAATTTACTTTTTCAAATTGACTCTGTCTTGGAGCTAGAATTGGGATCCTGTATACTGTGCTAATGCCAATCCCCCAAAAGTGTAACAGAGCACTGCACAATTTGGCCAATTTAGCAGATGAGGCGTTTGTGGTAAGTACATGGAGGCTGCCATCTTTATGCACCTTCGCCATTATGACTTTGTGGCGGTGGTAACCAGTGACGACCGGGTTATAGACTACCGTGTAGCCGTGGACTTGTCTCAGCCTGCTTGCCGGCTGTCTTCGTGCCTGTGCCTGCCTGCTGCCTGTCTGTCTGCCTGCTGTCTGTCTGTCTGCCTGCTGTCTGCGTGCCTGCATATCGTTTCCTCTGCTTCGTGTGCCCGGGGAGATAGGGGGGCTTGGGAAGTGATGACCAGTATTTAAAAAAGCGTTTCATCTAGACTCCTGTTACTCATCATAGTTGTTCTGTCTGGATACTGTAGAATAGTCATTTCAAGTCTAGAGATGCATTCACCACCAAATAGTTCTTTAGGGGGGGATGTGCTCAACACCGGGAAACACCTATAATTTTTCACTGCAATCTAGGCTAAAGGGTGTGGCTATCACTGAAGTGACAGAGTCCCTTATTTGCATGTGTGTTTATGCACTGTACTGTCTGGCTATTTATTTTAAGTGTCTGTATTGTGTAAACTGGAGGAAACTACTGTTTGTTGGGAGATGATGATGACACATGATTTCTGTCGTTGTACCTTTTTTAATGCAAAGTCTGTAACGCAAGAAGAGGTGCAATTTCCTCTGCAACTGCAACGGTTTCTGCTGCTGCCCATGGTTCATTCAGCACAGAGCCTTGTGAAGAACCTAATTGGTGACAGCAAGAGGTCACTTTTAGGTTAGGAATGAAAATAGTGTCACGTTCGTCGCACTGAGGAGACCAGAATACATACTTTTTAATGAAAACGAAGAACACTAAACAAACTACAAAAACAACAAACCGACCGTGAAGCTATATAAAACTAGTGCAGACACAGGCAACTAGACATAGACAATAACCCACAAAATACCCAAAGAAGATGGCAGCCTAAATATGGTTCCCAATCAGAGACAATGATACACACCTGCTTCTAATTGAGAACCAATCTAGGCAACCATAGACATATAAAACACCTAGATAGTAAACAACCCCAAAAACCTACAAAACCCCTAGACAGTACAAAAAACACATACATCACCCATGTCACACCCTGACCTAACCAAAACAATAAAGAAAACAAAGAATACTCAGGTCAGGGCGTGACAAATAGTGCATCTAGTAATCCCTAGAGTCATGACATAGATGTAGCTGTATGTCCACAAATGTTTGTATACGTGTGTGTCTCTAGGTATGTTTGCTGTGTAATTAATAATAGGCCTGCAGTGTACTGAAGGCCAGATGGAGTGACCGTCCTTTGTGTTGTGTTGCCTGTTATTCAGACAGTCATTGTCCCTGACCCCCCCCCCCCCCATCCATACCCCTGAGCGGAGCTGGAATTCTGTGGGGCAGAATGTGTTGTCCCCCCCCCCCCCCCCCACACTGTGGTCAGAATGTTCTAGAACACTTTAGAACATTCAGTTACCCCCTCACTGTAGCACACCTCAGGACAGCACATTTGGCTTTTTTAACAAGTTTGAATATGACAAATTTATTACAGTTAGACAGTAGTATATTACCTACCCTGACCATGGAACATATTAACTTACCATGACCATTCTACTGGAAAACTCCTGTGAATAACTGATTAAACTGTGGAAAATCTCTCTTCCGGGCTTTGTTTGGAGGTTATTGGCAAATGAGGACCATTTCTTTTGACTGATTTGCATGGCAAAGCAGCCCTGTCCTGATGAAATGGGACATCACTGCACTGCACACTTGACCCTTCTCTCTCTCTCTCTCTCTGTGCTCTGACTCTTGACTGTTTTCTGTGGCCCATCTGACCGTTGCATTTCACAGTGACCTGTTTCTGTCTAGATCTCTCTGCAGAGAGCGTTCGTTTTCCCCAGCCAAGTTTTCAACTGCTGAGCTGTGGATTGTTGGCGCTATCAAAACATATCATGGAGACTAATAGGAATGGCACTTGGAAAAGCTGATGATGTACAGAAGTGAAGTTCAGGCCACTCTGCTTGTCTGTCTGTCTGTCTGTCTGTCTGTCTGTCTGTCTGTCTGCTCCACTCCAACAGTCAAGGTTGCCAGATCCAGGCCTAGACTCTGTCCAGGAGGGGTGAGGTTATGATGGCACACACACAAGAACACACACGCACACCCACAAGAACACACACAAGCCCACCACCTCTCTAAGACCTCCATGAATCCCAGATAACCGTGGCAAGTGTTCTGTTGCTAAACTCCATGCGCGAGCAGCCAGATTCACAGCCTTTGAATTCCATTTATTTGTTCATTGCTATCTTTATTTAATGTTTAAGAATTTATATGGACGTCAAACATCCCATTATAATCCCAGCCTGCCAAATAGTGACCAACTGCAGTGCATCCCTTGTACCCCTTAGCACTGTTTCTAGATGGAGAAATAACATTCCAGTCCACCCAGTCAGGGGTAGTAGTAGTGGGGTATAGGAGGTGTCAGAACTGCTTCAAAGGGTCAAGCACAGTTTGGGGGAATTTAATTGGGATGGCTGAAGCAGATTTTCTCGCCAACAACCAACGAGCAGAGTGGTCACGCTGGTGGTTTCTGATTATCCAGAATGAGTACATTTTTATTTGGTATCTGGGTTAGTTGTTTATGGGACAGCAGACGTTTCAGTCATTTGGGTTGCCATCCGAGCTTGACTACAAGGCGACAACTCACTGAACTGGTTTCTGTCTGAGCTATCAGATAAGACATTTAGCATGTCGTCATGGGACGTGCTCAGTAAATAGGAGTTCAGTTAGATTTAATGGTCCTCCATTATCTTCTGTGCATTTCTGTATCTGGTCTGATAACAACTAACCTCAGTCCATCTCATTCCAAGCAATCCTGCTTTACAACAATAGTTTGCGAAGGCCTGCAAGGAGCTTATATGCTCCACAATAGAGCCTTCGGGCATCATACACAATAACTATATAGCGCTACTGTAACATAGTTTAAAAGAAACGTTTGGGATGTGTGGACTTGTCTGGTGTGAGTTTGTGTGTAGTCTGTTCTGGTCTAGCAGTAGAGACCCTGCAACAAAAAGATGTGTATAGAGTTAACATAGTTAGCCGAGCCTAACTCATTATGAAGGGCTCCTCCCAGACCCCACCCTTCAAATAAAACACCTGCCACAGCCAGTCTCTGAGTTGGTCTTTGATTAATACATATACAGTGCCTTGGGAAAGTATTCAGACCCCTTCACCTTTTCCACATATTGTTACATTACAGCCTTATTCTAAAATTGATTAAATCATTTTTTCATACACAATTTGTGATTGGATAAGATGACACTTATGAGAAGTTATTACATGCTATGATTAGTTATTACATGCTATGAGTAGTTATTACATGCTATGAGTAGTTATTACATGCTATGAGTAGTTATTACATGCTATGAGTAGTTATTACATGCTATGAGTAGTTATTACATGCTATGAATAGTTATTACATGCTATGAATAGTTATTACTTGCTATGACTAGTTATTACATGCTATGAGTAGTTGTTCCATGCTATGAGTAGTTGTTCCATGCTATGAGTAGTTGTTCCATACTATGTGTAGTTATTACATGCTATGAGTACTATAATAACTACTCATAGCTTGGAACCCATGCTATGACTAGTTATTACATGCTATGAGTAGTTATTACATGCTATGAGTACTATAATAACTACTCATAGCTTGGAACCCATGCTATGACTAGTTATTACATGCTATGAGTAGTTATTACATGCTATGAGGAGTTGTTCCATACTATGAGTAGTTGTTCCATGCTATGAGTAGTTGTTCCATGCTATGAGTAGTTATTACATGCTATGTGTAGTTGTTACATGATATGTGTAGTTGTTCCATGCTATGAGTAGTTATTACACGCTATGAGTAGGTATTACACGCTATGCGTAGGTATTACACGCTATGAGAAGGTATTACACGCTATGAGTAGGTATTACACGCTATGAGTAGGTATTACACGCTATGAGTAGGTATTACACGCTATGAGTAGTTGTTACATGCTATGAGTAGAGTAGTTATTCAATGCTATGAGTAGAGTAGTTATTCAATGCTATGAGTAGTTGTTCCATGCTATGACTAGTTATTCAATGCTATGAGTAGTTATTACACGCTATGAGTAGTTGTTACATGCTATGAGTAGAGTTGTTCCACGCTATGAGTCGTTATTCTTATACTGTACACAACGTTGCATAATGGAAGAGGTATTCTGAGTTTATACTATTATACAATACATTCGAAAAGTATTCAGACCCCTTGACTTTTTCCACATTATTATGTTACAGGCTTATTCTAAAATATATATTTTTAAATCCTCTTTAATCTACACACAATACCCAATAATGACAAAGCAACAACTTTTTTTGAATTTTTTACAAATATATTAAAAATAAACAGAAATACCTTATTTACATAAGCGTTCAGACTCTTTGCTATGAGACTCAAAATTGAGCTCAGGTGCATCCTGTTTCCATTGATCATCCTTGAGATGTTTCTACAACTTGATTGGAGTCCACCTGTGGTAAATTCAATTGATTGGACATGATTTGGAAAGGCGCACACCTGTCTATATTGTTGTCTACCTTATTACCCTTTGTGCTGTTGTCTGTGCCCAGTAATGTTTGTACCATGTTTTGCGCTGCTACCATGTTGTCATGTTGTGTTGCTACTATGCTGTGTTGTTATGTGTTGCATTATACACTCAATTAGTATTTGGTAGCGTCGCCTTTATATTGTTTAACTTGGGTCAAATGTTTCGGATAGCCTTCCACAAGCTTCCCACAATAAGTTGGGTGAATTTTGGCCCATTCCTCCTGACAGAGCTGGTGTAACTGAGTCAGGTTTGTAGGCCTCCTTGCTCGCACATGCTTTTTCAGTTCTGCCCACAAATGTTCTATGGGATTGAGGTCAGGGCTTTGTGATGGCCACTCCAATACCTTGACTTTGTTGTCCTTAAGCCATTTTGCCACAACTTTGGAAGTATGCTTGGGGTCATTGTCCATTTGGTAGACCCATTTGCAACCAAGCTTTAACTTCCTGACTGATATCTTGAGATGTTGCTTCAATATATCCACATCATGTTCTTCCCTCATGATGCCATCTATTTTGTGAAGTGCACCAGTCCCTCCTGCAGCAAAGCAGCTCTATTTTTTTTTCATCACACCAGAGGACATTTCTCCAAAAAGTACGATATTTGTCCCCATGTGCAGTTGCAAACCGTAGTCTGACTTATTTTTTCTGGCAGTTTTGGAGCAGTGGCTTCTTCCTTACTTTCAGGTTATGTCGATATCAAACTCGTTTTACTGTGGATATAGATACTCTTGTACCTGTTTCCTCCAGCATCTTCACAAGGTCCTTTTTCTGTTGTTCTGGGATTGATTTGCACTTTTCGCACCAAAGTACGTTCATCTCTAGGAGACAGAACACGTCTCCTTCCTGAGCGGTATGACGGCTGCGTGGTCCCATGGTGTTTATACGTGCGTACTATTGTTTGTACAGATGAACGTGGTACCTTCAGGTGTTTGGAAATTGCTCCCAAAGATGAACCAGACTTGTGGCGGTCTACAATTTTTTTCTGAGGTCTTGGCTGATTTCTTTTGATTTTCCCATGATGTCAAGCAAAGAGGCACTGAGTTTGAAGGTAGGCCTTGAAATACATCCACCGGTACACCTCCAATTGACTCAAAATTATGTCAATTAGCCTGTCAGAAGCTTCTAAAGCCATGACATCCTTATCTGGAATATTCCAAGCTGTTTAAAGGCACAGTCAACTTAGTGTATGTAAACTTCTGAACCACTAGAAATGTGCTACAGTGAATTATAAGTGAAATAATCTGTCTGTAAACAATTGTTGGACAAATTACTTGTGTCATGCACAAAGTAGATGTCCTAACCGACTTGCCAAGACTATAGTTTGTTAACAAGACATTTGTGGAGTGGTTGAAAAACGAGTTTTAATGACTCCAACCTAAGGGTATTTAAACTTCTGACTTCAACTGTATTTAAAAAAATATATATATAAAAAAAAAATCCCAGCCCCCATCCCCACAGGGGACCTTTTGCCTTCTGGTAGGCCGTCATTTGTAAATAAGAATTAGTTCTGATTTGACTTGCCTAGTTACAGTGCCTTGCGAAAGTATTCGGCCCCCTTGAACTTTGCGATCTTTTGCCACATTTCAGGCTTCAAACATAAAGATATAAAACTGTATTTTTTTGTGAAGATTCAACAACAAGTGGGACACAATCATGAAGTGGAACGACATTTATTGGGTATTTCAAACTTTTTTAACAAATCAAAAACAAATTGAAAACAAAATCAAAAAAATTGGGCGTGCAAAATTATTCAGCCCCCTTAAGTTAATACTTTGTAGCGCCACCTTTTGCTGCGATTACAGCTGTAAGTCGCTTGGGGTATGTCTCTATCAGTTTTGCACATCGAGAGACTGAATTTTTTTCCCATTCCTCCTTGCAAAACAGCTCGAGCTCAGTGAGGTTGGATGGAGAGCATTTGTGAACAGCAGTTTTCAGTTCTTTCCACAGATTCTCGATTGGATTCAGGTCTGGACTTTGACTTGGCCATTCTAACACCTGGATATGTTTATTTTTGAACCATTCCATTGTAGATTTTGCTTTATGTTTTGGATCATTGTCTTGTTGGAAGACAAATCTCCGTCCCAGTCTCAGGTCTTTTGCAGACTCCATCAGGTTTTCTTCCAGAATGGTCCTGTATTTGGCTCCATCCATCTTCCCATCAATTTTAACCATCTTCCCTGTCCCTGCTGAAGAAAAGCAGGCCCAAACCATGATGCTGCCACCACCATGTTTGACAGTGGGGATGGTGTGTTCAGGGTGATGAGCTGTGTTGCTTTTACGCCAAACATAACGTTTTGCATTGTTGCCAAAAAGTTCAATGTTGGTTTCATCTGACCAGAGCACCTTCTTCCACATGTTTGGTGTGTCTCCCAGGTGGCTTGTGGCAAACTTTAAACAACACTTTTTATGGATATCTTTAAGAAATGGCTTTCTTCTTGCCACTCTTCCATAAAGGCCAGATTTGTGCAATATACGACTGATTGTTGTCCTATGGACAGAGTCTCCCACCTCAGCTGTAGATCTCTGCAGTTCATCCAGAGTGATCATGGGCCTCTTGGCTGCATCTGTGATCAGTCTTCTCCTTGTATGAGCTGAAAGTTTAGAGGGACAGCCAGGTCTTGGTAGATTTGCAGTGGTCTGATACTCCTTCCATTTCAATATCGCTTGCACAGTGCTCCTTGGGATGTTTAAAGCTTGGGAAATCTTTTTGTATCCAAATCCCGCTTTAAACTTCTTCACAACAGTATCTCGGACCTGCCTGGTGTGTTCCTTGTTCTTCATGATGCTCTCTGCGCTTTTAACGGACCTCTGAGACTATCACAGTGCAGGTGCATTTATACGGAGACTTGATTACACACAGGTGGATTGTATTTATCATCATTAGTCATTTAGGTCAACATTGGATCATTCAGAGATCCTCACTGAACTTCTGGAGAGAGTTTGCTGCACTGAAAGTAAAGGGGCTGAATAATTTTGCACGCCCAATTTTTCAGTTTTTGATTTGTTAAAAAAGTTTGAAATATCCAATAAATGTCGTTCCACTTCATGATTGTGTCCCACTTGTTGTTGATTCTTCACAAAAAAATACAGTTTTATATCTTTATGTTTGAAGCCTGAAATGTGGCAAAAGGTCGCAAAGTTCAAGGGGGCCGAATACTTTCGCAAGGCACTGTAAATAAATAAAATGTCTATATAAAGGTCCCATAGTTGACAGTACATGTCAGAGCACAAACCAAGTCATGAGGTCAAAGGAATCTTCCGCAGAGCTCCGAGACAGGATTGTGTTGAGGCACAGATCTGGGGAAGGGTATCCAAAAATGTCTGCAGCATTTAGGGTCCCCGAGAACAGTGGCCTCCATCTAAATGGAAGAAGTTTGGAACCACCAAGACGATTCCTAGAGCTGTCCTCCTGGCCAAACTGAGCAATCAAGGGCGAAGGGCATTGGAGGTGACCAAGAACCGGATGGTCACTCTAACAGAGCTTCAGAGTTCCTCTGTGGAGATGGGAGAATCTTCCCAGAAGGACAACCATCTCTGCAGCACTCCTTCAATCAGGCCTTTATGGTACAGTGGCCAGACAGAAGCCACTCCTCAGTAAAAGGCACATGACAGCCTGCTTGGAGTTTGCCAAAAGGCACCCAAAGACTATCAGACAATGAGAAACAAGATTCTCTCGTCTGATGAACCCAAGTTTGAACTCTTTGGCAAATCTGGAGGAAACCTGGCTCCATCCCTGCAGTGAAGCATGGTGGTGGCGGCATCATGCGGTTGGGGATGTTTTTCAGCGGCATTAACTGGGAGACTAGTCAGGATCGAGGGAAAGATGAGCGGGGCAAAGTACAGAGAGATCCTTGATGAAAACCTGCTCAGGACATCAGACTGGGGCGAAGGTTCACCCTCCAACAGGACAATGACCAGCAACCTGACAGAGCTTGAGAGGATCTGCAGAGAAGAATGGGAGAAACTCCCCAAATACAGGTGTGCCAAGCTTGTAGCGTCATACCCAAGAAGACTAGAGGCTGTAATCACTGCCAAAGGGGCTTCAACAAAGTACTGAGTAAAGGGTATGAATACTTATGTAAATGTAATATTTCAGTTGTTTATTTTTAATATATCTGCGCAAATGTCTAAAAACCTGTTTTTGCTTCGTCATTATGGGGTTTTGTGTGTAGATTGACGATTAAAAAACAAAATTTTATCAGTTTTTGAATAAGGCTGTAACGTAACAAAATGTGAAAAAATTCAAGGGGTCTGACTACTTTTGGAATGCACTGTGGAGTGTTTGAAGTTGAAAACCCTCCTTCCCTGATAGGTTACCCCCATGTTAAAGCAAGGGATGCACATCAATAGTATTCCTCCACATGCCTCACTCCATCCTAGTGTCACCCAAAGAGAGCTGGGAAGTCTGCAGGAGGTGATCTCTGAGTGAGCTGCTGCGGGCCCTCTCCAGACCTCTGAGACCTCTCTGCCTGACCGCCTGCCTGTCTGACCTGGCTGCCTGCCCGTCACTGTCTCCCCCCTCTACCTCTCTCTCCTCCTGAACAAACCAATTAGTGTTTGATTGAAAGGATCTTCAGCATGGAGAATGGGCTTCTTTAAACCTTGTAAAGTGGCCCCCCTAATCCTTCAAGTACTGCCATAAATCACCTCAGGATTACCACAACTCTGCCACCCAGCCAGCTGCTCCCCGGCCCTGTCATCGAGCAGGGCACCGGGTGGGGTGCCGCCTGTCTCTGTCCCCTGCCCCAGCATGCGAGCTGTTAGCTAGGGCTGGGAATTGCCAGGGATGTCACGATGCAATATTATCACTATACTTAGGTGCCGATTATGTATTGTGATACTCACGATTCTATATGTATTGTGATTCTACATGTATTGTGATTCGATACTGTTATTTTGTGTTTCAATGTTCCAAACATATTGTTCCCCATATGTCTGCTGCAGAGTGAGCCATGAGAGTTTTGATCAGTCATGGAAATAGAAATGCTGAAAACTAATTGTCTCTCTATTTAAAATTGAGTTTTAGTGCAGGTACAGCCAACTAGTGCAAAAATAATATTGTGATATTGTCACTGATACAACATATCGTCAAAGATAATATCCCGATATGTAACTATTGACCCCCCCCCTCCCATCACTACTGTTAAGCTGGACTGAGGTGGGGCACGGCTCCGCCTAATTGACCTCTTGCTCCAGGCCTGAGACTGCAGGGTAGCGTCAGTCCAGATGGGACTGGTCCTGGTCATTTATCCTAAGTCACTGTGTGACACGACTCTGCCCTGGGGAGAGAGATTCTGTCAGACATAGCCTATACCTCATTCACAAGTAACATAGGCTACAGTCCTCATGCTGAAGGCTACAGTTGAAGTCGGAAGTTTACATACACTTAGTTTGGAGTCGCGTTCTAGAGATGAACATACTTCGGTGCGAAAAGAACAAGATCCCAGAACAACAGCAAAGGACCTTGTGAAGATGCTGGAGGAAACAGGTACAAAAGTATCTATATCCACAGTAATTCGAGTTTGATGTCGACATATCCTGAAAGGCAGCTCAGCAAGGAAGAAGCCACTGCTCCAAAACTGCCAGAAAAAAAGTCAGACTATGGTTTGCAACTGCACATGGGGACAAAGATCGTACTTTTTGGAGAAATGTCCTCTGG
Source organism: Oncorhynchus mykiss (assembly GCF_057628025.1). Taxonomy (NCBI): domain Eukaryota; kingdom Metazoa; phylum Chordata; class Actinopteri; order Salmoniformes; family Salmonidae; genus Oncorhynchus; species Oncorhynchus mykiss. The sequence continues at coordinate 17,855,229 of NC_143050.1, forward strand.
TCTGATGAAACAAAAATAGAACTGTTTGGCCATAATGACAATCGTTATGTTTAGAGGAAAAAAGCGGAGGCTTGCAAGCCGAAGAACACCATCCCAACCGTGAAGCACGGGGGTGGCAGCATCATGTTATGGGGGTGCTTTGCTGCAGGAGGGACTGGTGCACTTCACAAAATAGATGGCATCGTGAGGTTGGAAAATTATGTGGATATATTGAAGCAACATCTCAAGACATCAGTCAGGAAGTTAAAGCTTTCTCGCAAATGGGTCTTCCAAATGGACAATGACCCCAAGCAAACCTCCAAAGTTGTGGCAAAATGGCTTAAGGACAACAATCTCAAGGTATTGGAGTGGCCATCACAAAGCCCTGACCTCAATCCCATAGAAAATTTGTGGGCAGAACTGAAAAAGCATGTGCGAGCAAGGAGGCCTACAAACTTGACTCAGTTACACCAACTCTGTCAGGAGGAATGGGCCAAAATTCCACAAGCTTATTGTGGGAAGCTTGTGGAAGGCTACCCAAAACGTTTGACCCAAGTTCAACAATTTAAAGGCAATGCTACCAAATACTAATTGAGTGTATGTAAGCTTCTGACCCACTGGGAATGTGATAAAAGAAATGAAAGCTGAAATAAATAATACTATTATTCTGACATTTCACATTCTTAATAAAGTGGTGATCCTAACTGTGAATAACTGAGTTTAAATGTATTTGGCTAAGGTGTATGTAAACTTCCGACTTCAACTGTATGTCACAGTACAGCCTCTAAATATCGGTGTTTCTTTCCAACAGAGCATGACCTATTGCGCCTGTCCATCACAGAGGCCTGTCTGTGTCACATGGCACATCTCACCAGGAGTTCCATGTATCTCACGCACACTAATTCTCTGTCACATGGAGAACCATTTCACTATGTCTTAGAGATAGCGGGAAGCCCACCAGGAATTTTAAGATTGTGAAGCCATGACCTTTTTCTGATAGGATTTGGAGATGCTCTAATCTTTAATACAGTTAACATCACACAGTTTCACAAATGATCTGCTCTTTTACCTCACTGCTTTCTTACCTCATAGCTCATCTGATTTGAATTGCATTGTATTACAATTGTAGTTTATTTTCACAGTTAATTTCTTATGTGTGGGCCTCTAGCTACTAGACTGTAATGCTATATTTTGCCCTAGATCTTACTCACACAGACCAAGACCATGTGACCTAGAATTGAGGTCACCTTGTTTGGAGGCATGTTTAGCATCTTACTCTGCTGCATATGTCTGTGCTGCCTCTGCTACTGTTTAATTCATTGTGTCCCCTTTATCTTCCTGTAACATTATAGGGAACTATTCTCTTCAGACCCCAACACAATTCTGTGCTCGTTCCTGCAATATTGCATCATTGATTTTCTCGGTCTTTCACTTATGTGTCGGTTAGCGTCATTGTGAACCGTTAGCTTGGCTATTCAAGACTGGTCTTCTATTCAGATGGTGTAGTCCCAGGCGACTGACGGACGCCCCGTCAGCAGCCCAGTCAATTAGGTTCAGTTAGAGGCCTAAATAACTCTCTACTACGCTGTCTGTCAACGCAGTAATCCCAACGACCTAATGGCGTAGCTCATCTGTGAAATGAAGTGCTGCATAGCGGAGCTCAGGTCCCCATGATTCACTGGCATCAGTCTCAGTCTGAGGGGTGATTCAGACATTTTAATGGCTGTATAAGACTACATAAGTGTTTTTCTCCAACAAAATTGCATCCCCCCAAAATATTTATTTTGCTGACAGTATTGGATTATTGAACATGGAATAGGTTATTACAAAGCAATGAATGACTTCACACCTGCCTGCCAGTCCCTATGAGCTGGTTTCTGATTTGGTTTACCCTCGCATCAACCCGCCCTCCTCTGCTCTCCAGATGATTGGTTTAACATCAACCCACCCTCCTCTGCTCTCCAGATGATTGGTTTAACATCAACCCACCCTCCTCTGCTCTCCAGATGATTGGTTTAACATCAACCCGCCCTCCTCTGCTCTCCAGATGATTGGTTTAACATCAACCTGCCCTCCTCTCCTCTCCAGATGAGCGTGAAGCGGTGCAGAAGAAGACCTTTACTAAGTGGGTGAACTCTCACCTGGGCCGTGTGACGTGCCGCATCGGGGACCTGTACACTGACCTGAGAGATGGACGCATGCTCATCCGCCTGCTGGAGGTGCTGTCAGGAGAACAGCTGGTCAGTATCTCAGAATACCTCTATCTGTCCTCCTAACCCTGACCCTAACCTTAACCCTGACCGATCACTCATGGCTCACCTTGTTTGTCCTGAACTAACCCTCTCTCATTCCTGTATTCTCTTGTCCTCTCTCGTTGTTTTTCCCTCGCTGTGCTCCATTCTGCTTAACATGAAATCTATTTTCATTCTTATACCCTCTTCCTCTCCCTCTCTGTTTTTCATGTCACTTTCCATCACTCTCTCACACCATCCTGAATTTCCCCCTTCTCTCCTCCTTCTCTCCCCCTTCTCTCTCTTGTCTCTGTCCAGCCGAAGCCCACTAAGGGGCGTATGCGTATCCACTGCCTGGAGAACGTGGACAAGGCCCTGCAGTTCCTCAAGGAGCAGAAGGTCCACCTGGAGAACATGGGCTCCCACGACATCGTGGACGGGAACCACCGCCTCACCCTGGGTCTCATCTGGACCATCATCCTCCGCTTCCAGGTACCGTGTGACTCCTTGTAATGTTCTGTACAATGCCTTTCTATGGGCCTTCCTAGAGAGTAGATGGCGCAAGTGAATATTACACATCCCAGCCCACTTGTGTCCCGTTCACCACCCTCACCTGGGTCAACCCCACCCTGCCTAGTTCACAACTAATGGGAATGGAAGCAATTACCTCTGTTCCGTGGTTTTCTGAGGCCACTTTGGTTTCAGAGAATGTTAATATTCTAACGAGATTTCAGTGTTCTTTTTTCCCCTCATCTTCTTTTCATGACAATTACATATTCTCCTGTTTGACGGATGTGCTTCATCATCAAACTTAACAAAGAGCTGTATGTAAGACCGATGATTTCAGTGAGGTCCTAATGAGAGAGAGAGAAATATGTAGGCAGTGTGTCTGACTGAGAGGGTGCTCTGCTTAACAGATTCAGGACATCAGTGTGGAGACTGAGGGTAACAAGGAGAGGAAGTCAGCCAAGGAGGCTCTGCTGCTCTGGTGCCAGATGAAGACCGCTGGGTGAGAAGGGAGAGAGGGAGAGATTCTAGGATGTGTCCAGTAATGTGAATGTATGATGAAGATTTGTGAAATGCTGAGTTATTTTATTTTAATAATTTCCAGTGTTGGTCGACACCAAAAGAGCCTGGGTACTGAGTTGATGATTAATGAGCAATTACCTTGACTCTGCAGGTACCCCAACGTCAACGTTCACAACTTTACCACCAGCTGGAGAGATGGCTTGGCGTTCAACGCCATCGTGCACAAACACAGGTCAATTACCTTCTCCCTTTGTCCATGTTGCCTGTCACACTATGAAATAAGTTAGTCACTCATGTTAACTGTAGGCCCTGACATTGTCCTTCACCTGGCACTCTGTCCGTGTGAAGTGATATATTTATTCTGTCCGTGACTAGATGTCCAGTACCTTGGCCTGTTGTCCTTGCAGTGCCGTTGAGGAATAGGCCTGGTGACAGGGGGTCTGTATCCCCATAAATGGATGAAAATAAAATAGGAGTTAGTTGACCTAGATAACGAATAAAACCAACTCGTTTTGCATGCAAGGCCATGCCTGGTGACTCACCACTGCCATCTGCTGGTGACTCCTACTGCATTACGGTGGGACTAAGACCCCTAGAGTGTGATTTTTAACATGACAAGTACTGTAACAAATGGAGGCCCATGGATGATGCTCATCAGTTAAGTACTGGCACATTTGAATGTATGCCTGCAGCTAGTGTATATTGCTCACTTGAGACTCAAAGTACGAGTAGTTGGAAATGTGGACTGAATGAGCTACAAGGCAATCATGTGCATTCTGTCGCTGCCATTTTCCTTATCTGATTAGAATGGAGTCGATCTGAATAAATGGAACAATGTTGAAGTTGACTTTGCCTACACATCTTAGTGTCTCACCATACAAAATCATGGTCACGTGTTGATGAACTCAACATGTAGTGGTTAGGATGCTGTTTTTACGCCTTATATATGAGATTCCTTTCATTAAAAGCAACACCTGTGTTCCCCTACCTGTCCAGACCGGACGTGATTGAGTTTGACACCCTGAAGCGGTCCAACGCCCACTATAACCTCCAGAATGCCTTCAACACAGCAGAGAATAAGCTAGGCCTCACCAAACTCCTCGACCCAGAAGGTGAGTCAGGGAGGTCAGAGCTCAGACTGGACAAGTGTCGGAATTGTATGTGGTCTCTGCCCTCGCCCTCTGGCTAGTTGTCACCAACACAGTGCTCCTGTCATATACCAGGCGAGCTGGATGGGGTGTGGGAGGAAGAAGGGAGGAGGATTACTGGAATGAATTACAACTTAAGTGAGAATAGGGTCTATGTGGCCAGGCTGGCCATGGGGCAGGGCTTAATGATGCCCTCTGACATCACAGAGGAAGTCCATACATGGTGAGGGGTTGGCAACGCTCTGGGGCCATCAATCAGGGCACATTTAGAGACAAGCACCATGTGTGTTTAAGTTGAATTGACTGGGTTAAGATGGGAGACAGTTTGTGTGTGTGTGTGTGTGTGTGTGTGTGTGTGTGTGCGACTGGGATTGGAAGTTTGTGTGTGCATGTTTGTGTCAGTGTGTGTCTGACTGTGTGGGTAGTATGTGGAGAGAAGATGAGAATCAAATGTCTCTCTTTCCAGATGTCAACGTTGACCAGCCAGATGAGAAGTCCATCATCACCTATGTGGCCACCTACTACCACTACTTCTCCAAGATGAAGGCCCTGGCTGTGGAGGGCAAGAGGGTTGGCAAGGTGGGGTGCAACGGCTGTTTAACTTTTTATGTGTGTGTGTGCGTGCGTACGTGCATGTCTTCCTGTCACTGTCTTTGGAGCTTGTCTAACCCCTCTCTTTCTCCCTCCCTTCCTCCCAGGTGCTGGACTATGCCATTGAGGCTGACCAGCTGGTAGGGAACTATGAGAGCCTGGCTTCAGAGCTGCTGCAGTGGATTGAGCAGACCATCCTGACTCTGAATGACCGGCAGCTGGCCAACTCCCTAAACGGTGTGCAGAACCAGCTGCAGGCCTTCAACACCTACCGCACAGTGGAGAAACCCCCAAAGTACGACAAGGAGACACGCTGGGGGGAAATTTAGAATTTAACAGGAGTGATGTTCTAGCAGGTTGGAATCATAACTGCGCATATTCCATGTTCGGTATCTTACCTGGCTGTGTTGGTTTTCCTCAGGTTCACAGAGAAAGGCAACCTGGAGGTGCTGCTGTTCACCATTCAGAGCAAGATGAGAGCCAACAACCAGAAGGTGTACATTCCCAGGGAGGGAAAGCTCATCTCTGACATCAACAAGGTATCACCCATAGGGCTGCAGTTACTCGCTGTTTAAATGCATTACTTGTCCTGAGTGGAGCTTCAATAAACAACAGTTAACCCTGCAGGTGTTTAAAATCATGAATAACACCCCTGGTTTAATTAAGGGACCTCTCTGACTAGCTGTGTTCTGATTGGCTCTGCAGGCGTGGGAGCGTCTGGAGAAGGCAGAGCACGAGCGGGAGCTGGCGCTGAGGAACGAGCTGATTCGACAGGAGAAGCTGGAGATGCTTGCTGCTCGCTTCGACCGCAAGGCCGCCATGAGGGAGACCTGGCTGAGCGAGAACCAGCGGCTCGTCTCTCAGGTAACACCCCTGGCTGAGACCTGATAATGTTTTCACAATGAGGAGGAGGGTGGTTATATTTGTCTCCCAGGTGTCCCCAGACCAGAGATATCAGTAATCATAAGTGATGGTTGTGATTACATTATTTTGACGAGACATGTTTACTGCAGACCAGCCAGTCTAATTATCTAGTAATGTGGAGGGGAGTGATAAATGACTACAGACACACTGTAGCTAGCTGATCTCCATTTTAATGGCATTTACAACTCTAATTTGCAATCACTGTCATTTCTAGAAGTGAGAGTGAATTTAGCAATTTAATAGACAATTTAATACCCTTGTATGCATTTGAACACATAGAAAGAGTCAATCACATATACGTTTATGACCAATGTACACACTGACCTCTCCCACTTCTAACCTCAATCTGTCCTCTTGTCCCTCAGGACAACTTTGGTGTTGACCTGGGAGCGGTGGAGGCCGCCACCCGTAAACACGAGGCCATCGAGACGGACATCGGGGCGTACGGGGAGCGGGTAGCGGCCGTGGAGGCGGTGGCCAGGGAGCTGGAGGCAGAGAACTACCATGATGTGCGTCGCGTGCTGGCGAGGAGGGACAACGTGCTGCGGCTGTGGGAGTACCTGAAGGACCTGTTAGCCGCTCGCAGGGAGAGACTCCACGCACACCGAGACCTGCAGAGACTGCTGGAGGAGATGAGATACATCATGGACTGGATGGGAGATATGAAGGTACTGGAACATATCAACATGTCAACTCTGCACACACTATGCAGTGGGGCAAAAAATATTTAGTCGGCCACCAATTGTGCAAGTTCTCCCACTTAAAAAGATTAGAGAGGTCTGTAATTTTCATTATAGGTACACTTCAACTATGACAGACAAAATGAGAAGAAAAAACATCCAGAAAATCACATTGTAGGATTTTTTATGAATTTATTTGCAAATTATGGTGAAAAATAAGTATTTGGTCACCTACAAACAAGCAAGATTTCTGGCTCTCACAGACCTGTAACTTATTCTTTAAGAGGCTCCTCTGTCCTCCACTCATTACCTGTATTAATGGCACCTGTTTGAACTTGTTATCAGTATAAAAGACACCTTTCCACAACCTCAAACAGTCACACTCCAAACTCCACTATGGCCAAGACCAAAGAGCTGTCAAAGGACACCAGAAACAAAATTGTAGACCTGCACCAGGCTGGGAAGACTTCATCTGCAATAGGTAAGCAGCTTGGTTTGAAGAAATCAACTGTGGGAGCAATTATTAGGAAATGGAAGACATACAAGACCACTGATAATCTCCCTCGATCTGGGGCTCCACGCAAGATCTCACCCCGTGTTGGGTCAAAATGATCACAAGAACGGTGAGCAAGAATCCCAGAACCACACGGGGGGACCTAGTGAATGACCTGCAGAGAGCTGGGACCAAAGTCACAAAGCCTACCATCAGTAACACACTACGCCGCCAGAGACTCAAATCCTGCAGTGCCAGACGTGTCCCCCTGCTTAAGCCAGTACATGTCCAGGCCCGTCTGAAGTTTGCTAGAGAGCATTTGGATGATCCAGAAGAAGATTGGGAGAATGTCATATGGTCAGATGAAACCAAAATATAACTTTTTGGTAAAAACTCAACTTGTCGTGTTTGGAGGACAAAGAATGCTGAGTTGCATCCAAAGAACACCATACCTACTGTGAAGCATGGGGGTGGAAACATCATGCTTTGGGGCTGTTTTTCTGCAAAGGGACCAGGACGACTGATCCGTGTAAAGGAAAGAATGTATGGGTCCATCTATCGTGATTTTGAGTGAAAACCTCCTTCCATCAGCAAGGGCATTGAAGATGAAACGTGGCTGGGTCTTTCAGCATGACAATGATCCCAAACACACTGCCCGGGCAACAAAGGAGTGGCTTTGTAAGAAGCATTTCAAGGTCCTGGAGTGGCCTAGCCAGTCTCCAGATCTCAACCCCATAGAAAATCTTTGGAGGGAGTTGAAAGTCCGTGTTGCCCAGCAACAGCCCCAAAACATTACTGCTCTAGAGGAGATCTGCATGGAGGAATGGGCCAAAATACCAGCAACAGTGTGTGAAAACCTTGAAGAGTTACAGAAAATGTTTGACCTCTGTCAATGCCAACAAAGGGTATATAACAAAGTACTGAGAAACTTTTGTTATTGACCAAATACTTATTTTCCACCATAATTTGCAAATAAATTCATTAAAAATCCTGCAATGTGATTTTCTGGATTTTTTTTCTCATTTTGTCTTATAGTTGAAGTGTACCTATGATGAAAATTACAGGCCTCTCATCTTTTTAAGTGGGAGAACTTGCACAATTGGTGGCTGACTAAATACTTTTTTTGCCCCACTGTATATACTCCCAGTGTAGAATATGTACTCTTGGTCATTGACAACCTTCTGTAATCCTGTACATTTCACACTATCAACCCTGCATGCGAGTACTCCTTTCAAAATGGTTACTACTCCTGGGTGTAATGGGTTTACAGAGGTTGACTGGGTGAATTAAGTCTGTCTGAGTGTATTCTTAGCTCTTGGCCTCAGCTGATTCCTTTTCCCCTGACTACAAAGGGCAAATGTGCCACTTTTCAACCCTGTATTCATTATCTCCAGCACCATACCAGTGTCTATATAAATTTAGGTGAAAATTAGGGATGTAACAATTCACCGATACACATCTGTCGCTGATTCAAATGTTTAAGATACAAGTGCATCGGTCTGCGGACCCCAACCCGATCCAAATGTAGCATGCATCAGTCAGAAAATGAATTCAAATGTTACGAATTGCCGGTTCCCAAAAATGTCTTGCTCCTAGTACATTATTTCTACCTTCCGAAAAGACCTCATCTTTTGTGACAGCTGATGTGTCCTCTCTTTCAGTGTCCAACTGCATGTAACTGTGTTGACAGTCATTGATCTGCAAGTAATTTTGCATGCCGAATAACCCCAGGCCTTGTCGAACTGCACACTATGCCCAGCTTAGTGCATTGACCAATGTGAGGTATACGGCCTGTTCCTGACCTTGCACATCTGCGCAGCACCTTCAGAAATGTCTTGGGTGATAGGTTGTCACTCAACTAATAAAGCCTACTTTGTCATTTGATAGGTTATTGTTATCCCTGCGCTGTTGCAGATGGTTTTTACCAGAATAAAAGTAAGCTATTGGAGACAACTCTCATCTGGCTATACCTGCTTACAATGCATTTTATTTAGATTGTTCAGGGTCACCATCAGCAGTAGTTTTGGTAGTTTTTCTTTAAATAATCAATGTGTATATCGTAATTTTTTGATATACAGGGTAAAGTTGATAATTTCATAACGAGGACAGCAATCACTTTTGCAAGGCGCACAGCATGGCCGAATCGAGAGAAGAGATGATCACTCACAAACCGGTCAAAACCATTTGATTTAGAAATGAGGGTGAAATTCAAAGTTGTTTATTAGGTACACTCGTCTAGTACCGGGTCAGACCCCCCTTTGCCTCCAGAACAGACTGAATTATTTGTGGCATGGAATCATTGCGCAATTGGTATCAAGGGACCTAATGTGTTCGAGGGAAACTTTCCCCACACCATTACACCATTGCCACCAGCCTGTACTGTTGACACCAGGCAGGATGGGGCCATGGACTCCAAATCCTGACTCTGTCATTAGGATGATGAAACAGGAACCGGATTCGTCGGATCAGGCAATGTTTGTCCACTGCTCAATTGTCCAGTGTTGCTGATCTTGTGCCCACTGGAGCCGCGTCTTCTTGTTTTTAGCTGATAGGAGTGGAACTTGGTGTGGATGTCTGCTGTAATAGCCCATCTGTGACAAGGACCGACGAGTTGTGCGTTCCGAGATGGCGTTCTGCACACCAATGTTGTACTGTGGTGTAATGTGCCTGTTTGTGGCCTCCTGTTAGCTTGCACGATTTTGGCCATTCTCCTTTAACCTGTCATCAACGAGTTGTTTTCACCCACAGGACTGCTGCTGACTGGATGTTTTTTGTTTTGTTTGTCACACCATTCTCTGTAAACCCCAGACACTGTCTTGCATGAAAAGCCCAGGAAGCCGGACGTTTCTGAGATACTGGAACTGGCGCGCCTGACACCGACGATCATACCACGCTCAAAGTCACTTAGGCCATTTGTTTTGCCCATTCTCACATTCAATCGAACAGTAACTCAATGCCTGTCTGACTGTTTTAAATAGCAAGCCATGGCCACGTGACCCACTGTCTGTAGGAGCAACCATTTGTGTGAATGGGATGGTGTACCTAATAAACTGTCCACTGAGCTATGTCAAAGCTCATTTGTAAACCATAAATATTGATACATTACTAGCACAAACACTTCATCTGCAAAAATATCAAGTTAATTAGTGGGTGATGGTGATTTCAGAACCAAAGTCTGGGACAAAAAAACATACGCTACATTGCCCCTCCGTTTTCTGATATTGGTAGATGCCTAGTCTCCCTTATTGCTCAGCTCAGGTGCCTATATAGTACATACACCATAGCCATGAATCATTTACACACACACACACAGAAGTCGGCTCAGACAGATCCAGCTCTGAGAGGCTCAGCTCATGAGTTCCATCAGCAGCAGATGTTAATTTAGAATAGAAAATGTGTTTATGCAACAAATGTTGCATAAATTGATTCATTCTGATATCAAACCAAATCACACCGAATAATTTCAAACTAAAACGTATTGTTCCTGTATCATATCGGAGCCCATGTGTCTACTAGATACGTATCCAATCATTTTGAAAGGGAAAGATGCGCATCCCTAGAAGAACATGGCATATTTGTATGACCTGTGGTTAACAAGATAAGCAGAAAGGTCCTAAAAAAAAAAAGTTCTGTGACATCACAGGGCAGGATTAAAAATAAGAAAAGCAGTGATTTTCCAAGCCTGCAACGAGTTTCTAGCCAGGGTGAGGGTATTTTCTTGCTCCTCACTTCACCGTGAATCTCAGTGTTTGAAAATGTTTTAATCCCTTACACTTGTGGAAATTGGCCTATATGGATAGGGTCAAATGGATATGCTTCTAACAGAACTACAAAAAGCATATGCATGACCATGGTAACAATTGAAAGAACACTTTGGAGATTTATGGGGAAATTATCAGAACAACAGTTCACCTGACACAAGACTGAATCCAAACATTACACTCTTGATTTTATGTGCCTTTCATTTACTGTACTTTTCATTTGTCAATAACGAAATGTGAAAATACTCTAGATACATTCAGTAACATAATAAGATTATTCATTGACATTTGGAGTCGGTTCAAGATTATAAAAAAAAAATGTTTTTAATTGAGTGAGAGGACTAACTGGTGTCTCCAAGTGGCCACACACCTCTCCAGTTCCTAAGTAATTTCAATGCACTTTTCTGAGTCAAGGAAAGAACTATAAGGTGTTATTTGAGCTTTCCTAGCTTTGCCATTGAGGAACTGAAGCAAGCACACTTGTAGTTTTTTGTTTGCAACACAGCCCTCACACGCAATCCAAAAACGTTCCATTATAAATTGCAATCTGGGTTAGGTATGCATCATTTTGGAAGATTGTTCTAGTACCAACGTGGCTAGCTAAGTTTTACAAATCTTAGTGTTAGACTTTCAAAAAGCACTTCAGACAATCAGATCGTAATATTGGTGTGCATAGAATGGAGTCAAGTGCATCCAAGTGAATGTTCTGTTGCTAATTATTTTCTTCACAATTCGACAAACGGGCTCATTCTTTTCAGGACAACCCAGGGTATAACTCAGGTCAGCCTTCTAACTGTGGATCTAACATAGCGATCATAAACATTGATACTGAACATTTTTTAAATGTACGTTTTCTAATATGGAAATGTGAAGTGCACATTTGAACTCATGGCTGTGTGGTTTGCTTGTACGACGTCAAAGCGGTATTCATTATAATCCCCAATGTCTCGCCTTTCAGAACACATCAAGTCCTTTCGATTCACAGCAATTCCCTCACTCAGACAACAAATGTGCAAAAGTAGCGGAAGGGATGGGGACATCTTCCTGTCGCACACGGTGCTCAAGTTTATAATGACTGTCAGTCAAAAGCCATACAGCGTTGTGAAGCAGAGAACCTGAGCTCTGACATCATGTATAGCATGTACAGCCACTCTGGTCCAATTTAGGCACTGACTGTATCAATGACAAAATGTGCCATTTTCAACCCTTATACGGGATTGAGTGGAAAGGGTTCATTTTTGATAGAACTTTATATTATTTATTTTAAATTCTAGAAATGTGCCGTTTTCACATATGTAGACACTGGTATTGTGCTAGAGATAATGAAAATGTTGGAAAGTGGTAGAATTGCCCTTTAACAGATTGATGTTATTGTGATTATGTTGTGATTCAGGGAGCCTTGCCTCATCAATACCAAATGAGCACTCTGTTTTCTCAAGATAAAGTCTTGCTTATCAGTCACCAAGAAAGCTTGCCCCTCATTTACGATATTGACAGCTTTGCTTAATCTATAACTCTCAGTGACTGCTGGAACCATAATGTCTTACCAATTCTCTCTCCCATTACCATCTCATTAGGAGCATGTCTTCACTAGGTAGAGAATGTAGTATTTTATTAGGATCCCCATTAGCTGCTTCTAATGCAGTAGCTACTCTTCCTGGGGTCCACACAGAACATTGATAGACAAGAACATCTCAAGGACAGAGCTACATACATGTATATGATAATATAAAGGTTCTGTACTGAGATAACAGAGAGAGTTATACTATAGGCCTACATAGTCCAGACATGGTGAATGACTGTGTTTCTAACATGTCTTCCTGCCATGTGCTCTCCCAGGGTCGTCTGCAGTCCCAGGACAGTGGGAAGCATCTGCATGATGTGGAGGACCTGCTGCAGACTCACAACCTGGTGGAGGCAGACATCTCAGCCCAGGCAGAGAGGGTCCGCGGGGTCCAGAGAGCTGCTCAGCGCTTCACCTCCGACCAACAAGGTGAGACTACACAAGTTTTCTACACACATTGTTACTGTTTGAGTAATTATGAAAAAGATTACATTTGACTACTATGCAACATTTGTTTGGTTGCCCCTCCACTGCTAACTAAATAACTAGCTATTTTTCTCCATCTTTCTCTCTCAGTCTACAAGCCGTGTGAGCCGGCGCTGGTGGGAGAGAAGGTGTCTCTGCTGGGCCGGGCCTATGAGGAGCTGGGCCAGCTGGCTGGGGAGCGGAGGGAGCGCCTGGAGGCCTCACGGCGCCTCTGGCAGTTCCTGTGGGAGATGGGAGAAGAGGCGGCCTGGATCAGAGAGCAGGAGCAGATCCTGTCAGGAGGAGACTGTGGCCGCGACCTCACCTCCGCCCTGCACCTCCTCAGTAAGCACGAGGCCTTCAGGGACGAGATGGCAGCCCGCTACGGTCCTCTCGGCCACAGCATTGCCGCCGGACAAACTCTGGTGGAGGAGGGACACTTTGGAGCCCCAGAGTGCACTGAGAGGATCAGGGACGTACGTGCTCAGTGGGCACACCTGGAGGAGGTCAGTGGGCAGGGGAAAGGAGATGGACAAGTCTAGAGAGTAGTCAGTCCACGAGCAAAATTAATATATAGAGTATTAGTATTTCAGAAGTTGATGTATTTCCTCTGTTTGTATTCTGATTCCTTCTCTCTCCCTGCGCCCCCAGACATCCCAGCTGAGGGAAGTGCAGCTGAAGGAGGCGGTGGCCCTGCACCAGTTCCAGACTGACGCCAATGACATGGAGGCCTGGATCTTGGAGACGCTGCGCCAGGTGTCCAGCCAGGAGGTGGGCCACGACGAGTTCTCCACCCAGACCCTAGCCCGCAAGCAGAGGGAGGTGGAGGAGGAGATCCAGAGCCACCGCACCCTCATCGACTCCCTGCATGAGCAGGCCCTCGGCCTGCCCCAGGTCCATGCAAACGCCCCTCAGGTCAGTTACCCCTGGAACAGTATACCAAACCAACTCCCACTTTCTACACTACTGCACACTCTCCCACTGTTTCTCTCTCTTTCTGATATATACAGACACTGGCCCATACGTATTACATACAGACTCTCAATGTCTCCGCTTAAGTGAGACATATTTTATTTATCCTTCCCATTCTGTATTTCTTGACTTGTTATTAACTCTGGTCAGAGGAGTGTCTTCTGGCTGACTGGTTGTTATTGACTCTGGTCAGAGGAGTGTCTTCTGGCTGACTGGTTGTTATTGACTCTGGTCAAAGGAGTGTCTTCTGGCTGACTGGTTGTTATTGACTGGTCAAAGGAGTGTCTTCTGGCTGACTGGTTGTTATTGACTCTGGTCAGAGGAGTGTCTTCTGGCTGACTGGTTGTTATTGACTCTGGTCAGAGGAGTGTCTTCTGGCTGACTGGTTGTTATTGACACAGCTAGAAGATGCTTCTCTTACCAGACTGATTGTTGCTGTCTGTGTAGGTGGAGGGGCGTCTGCCTGCTATTGAGCAGCGCTATGAGGAGCTGGTGTCTCTGTCTGCATCGCGGCGTCAGGCCCTGGAGGGGGCGCTGGCCCTCTACCGCATGTACAGCGAGGCGGGCGCCTGCCAGCTGTGGGTGGGGGAGAAGGAACAGTGGCTGGACGGCATAATGATCCCCACCAAACTGGAAGACCTGGAGGTGGTGCAGCAGAGGTGAGCTGGGGAAGGGAGGAATAAGGGAGTGTTAGAATGATGTTATAAGAAGAAAGAAATGATCTGTAGGCAATGATTTAAATTGCCTTTCCTTGAGCGATATCGATCTGCATACTCACTGTGCTCCGGTAAATGATCAAACTGACATCAAACAACATTTGAGTATGTTAATATTTCACCTTTAGTCTCCCTTGTAGAGACAAAGCAATGGAAATATGAGTGATGCGAAATGAGACTGTCTGATATATCTGTGTGTCTGCAGGTTTGAGACCCTGGAGCCTGAGATGAACAACCTGGGGACTCGTATCTCTGATGTCAACCAGGTGGCCCAGCAGCTCCTGGGATCAGACAACCGCAGCAAAGAGCAGATCCACCAGACACAAGACCAGCTTAACAACAGGTTAGTAGTACTCGACATGTCTCGGACATGAAAAACACACATACCATCTGATACACAGCCAATACTCTGTATAAAGTTAGCACTGGGAACAGGTATTGAGACTTCCCCTTGCTCTGGTCCCCAGGTGGAAGGAGTTCCAGCGTCTGGCGGACCAGAGGAAACAGGCCCTGGAGTCGGCCCTCAACATCCAGAACTACCACCTGGAGTGTAACGAAATCCAGAGCTGGATGAGAGAGAAGACCAAGGTGATCGAGTCCACCGAGAGCCTGGGCAACGACCTGGCTGGTGTCATGGCCCTGCAGCGCAAACTCACCGGCATGGAGAGAGACCTGGAGGCCATTCAGGTACGGCAGGGTCAACGGTTATGGAGGTGGACAAAGACTTAGGGTAAACCTAATGAAACCACAGCATCAGATCATTTTAAAGAGATGATCAGTATTGTTGAGTCATTAACTGTTAAAGACATCATCAATACTTTGAATAATTTTATGTCACATGTTGATGACAACCAGGTATATTTTCCATATCTTTTCAGGGTAAGTTGGACGACCTGAGAAATGAGGCAGAGAAGCTGGCTGAGGAGCACCCGGACCAGGCCGAGGAGATCCATGCCCACCTGGGGGGGATCCAGGAAGTGTGGGAGGAGCTCAACGCCACCATGAAGCGTCGTGAGGAGTCTCTGGGCGAAGCCAGTAAGCTGCAGGGATTCCTCCGGGACCTGGATGACTTCCAGTCCTGGCTGTCCCGCACGCAGACCGCCGTGGCGTCAGAGGACATCCCCACCTCGCTGCCAGAGGCTGAGCGCCTGCTCTCCCAGCACGAGAGCATCAAGAACGAATGGGACAACTACAAGGAGGACTATGAGAAGATGCGGGCGGTGGGTGATGAGGTGACTCAGGGCCAGACGGACGCCCAGTACATGTTCCTGGCCCAGAGACTGCAGGCGCTGGACACCGGATGGCAAGATCTGCGCCGCATGTGGGAGAACCGCCACAGCCTGTTGGCCCAAGCTTTCGACTTCCAGACCTTCCTGAGAGACGTCAAGCAGGCTGAGGGTTTCCTCAACAGCCAGGTGAGGACCAGGACACCAGGGAAGGAGAAGAAACATACAAATATACTGTTTATCTTGATGAAGTTACTAATAGTTCTCTCTCCCTCTGTAGGAGTATGTACTGTCCCACACTGAGATGCCATCCAGCCTGCAGGGAGCAGAGGAGGCCATCAAGAAGCACGAGGACTTCCTGACCACCATGGAGGCCAGCGAGGAGAAGATCACGGGCGTGGTGGAGGCTGGACGCCGTCTGGTCAACGACCTCAACGCCAACTCTGACAAGATCCAGGAGAAGGCCGACTCCATCCAGGAGAGACATCAGAAGAATAGGGAAGCTGCAAATGAACTCCTCTCTAAACTGAAGGACAACCGTGAACTTCAGCACTTCCTGCAGGACGGACAGGAGGTACAAACCATCAACTAAGTCTTACTATAATAATGGTGGTGTGATACATTTAATTGAGACGCTCTTTGTCCTGTATTCAGAAATCTGACAAATCAGTAGTCAAGGTAATTAACCTGAGGTACAGTTCATTGAGTAATATCATTCTCCTTTTCCTCTGCAGCTGACTCTGTGGATCAATGAGAAGATGCTGACAGCTCAGGACATGTCGTATGACGAGGCCAGGAACCTCCACAGCAAGTGGCAGAAACACCAGGCCTTCATGGCTGAGCTGGCCTCCAACAAGGACTGGCTGGACAAGATCGACAAGGTACAGTATGACTATGAAGGATTAAATATTCAAGAGAGAAAAAGTGGAAAAATAAATCAGATATGGTGTGTGTGCCAGTATTTTACTGTCTGACTCTCTCTCCCCTCTCCCCCGTTAGGAGGGCCAAGTGCTGGTGACAGAGAAGCCGGAGCTGCAGTCTGTTGTCCAACAGACTCTTGAAGGCCTGCAGAGCCAGTGGGAGGAGCTAGAGAGCACTACGCGCGCCAAGGCACAGTGCCTCTTCGATGCCAACAGGGCAGAGCTTTTCACCCAGAGCTGCTCTGCCCTGGACATTTGGCTGAAGAACCTGTCAGGACAGCTGCAGAGTGACGACTTCGGAAAGGATCTGACATCCGTCAACATCCTGCTCAATAAGCACCAGGTGGGTGACATTACACTGTCCAATCCAAGCATCATATTTACCACTTCAAGTCCTCAGTTGTCATACTCCTTTGTGACCATTTGAATGGATAAGTGTCACTTCAATATAAAAGAGGTAATAAAACATGCTCTCCTTCTCCCCGTGTCTCTGTGTAGATGCTGGAGCACCAGATGGAGGTGCGTGAGAAAGAGGTGCAGTCGCTGCAGTCCCAGGCGCTGGCGCTGTCCCAGGACGATGCTGGTGTGGCGGTGGTGGAGGTGGACAGCCAGCAGAGGAGAGTCACTGACAGCTTCTCCCAGCTCCAGGACCCCCTCAACCAGAGGAGGCAGCAACTGCTGGCATCCAAGGAGGCCCACCAGTTCAACAGAGACCTGGAGGATGAGATTGTGAGTGGGACCACCTGACTCTAAATTCAGAGATTTTAATACTGAATCATCATGTGTGTTGTATGCACAGTTTTCTCCTGTTTGTAATTATTGTTTACTTTCTTCCATCACTTAGCTGTGGGTGAAGGAGAGGATGCCCCTAGCCACCTCCACAGACCATGGCAAGGACCTGCCCAGTGTACAGCTGCTCATCAAGAAGAACCAGGTGCATAGATGAGGGAGGAAGTCTGGACTTCTATCAGAGTGAAAGGACAGTGGGAGGAAATAATTCACATTGGAGAAGAGATGTTGCATTTGTCTAAACCTTTGTTTTGTCTCCCAGACTTTGCAGAAGGAGATCCAGGGCCACCAGCCCCGTATTGATGACATCCAGACCCACCGCAGGGGGATGTCCCCAGGGAAGGAGGAGGTGGACGGGGAGTGGCAGTCTGCTCTGGAGCAACGTCTGGTGGAGCTCCGGGAGTCCTGGGCCCAGCTCATCGCTGAGACAGATGAGCGCCACGCCCGGCTAGTGGAAGCTAACCGCGCCCAGCAGTTCTACACCGACGCTGCCGAGGCCGAGGCCTGGATGGGAGAGCAGGAGCTACACATGATGTCAGAGGACAAGGCCAAGGTGAGTGGAGAGACGGGCTGTAGCAAAGATGGGCTGTAGTTAAAAAGCTTTCTGTGTTAATGATGATGCTAATGATGTCCATTCTGCACACTCAATTGCTTTGTTTATCCTTTGCTTAATGATGCTGACTCCATATATGTGATGTGTGTGTCTGTCTGTGATGTGTGTGACCCAGGATGAGCAGAGTGCTCTGGTGATGGTGAAGAAGCACCAGACACTAGAACAGGCCCTGGAGGACTACGCCCAGCCCATCCACCAGCTGGCCAACAGCAGCCGCACCATGATGACCAGCGAACACCCAGAGAGGTGAGAGAACACAACAGGTTTATAATGTGGGGTTGGGCCAATAGCCAAGCAAGCGTTTGGCCAGTAACCGAGTAAGCGTTTGGCCAGTAACCAAGTAAGCGTTTGGCCAGTAACCAAGTAAGCATTTGACCAGTAACCAAGTAAGCGTTTGGCCAGTAACCAAGTAAGCGTTTGGCCAGTAACCAAGTAAGCGTTTGGCCAGTAACCAAGTAAGCGTTTGGCCAGTAACCAAGTAAGCGTTTGGCCAGTAACCTAGTAAGCGTTTGGCCAGTAACCAAGTAAGCGTTTGACCAGTAACCAAGTAAGCGTTTGGCCAGTAACCAAGTAAGCGTTGGGCCAGTAACCAAGTAAGCGTTGGGCCAGTAACCAAGTAAGCGTTGGGCCAGTAACCAAGTAAGCGTTTGGCCAGTAACCAAGTAAGCGTTTGGCCAGTAACCAAGTAAGCGTTTGGCCAGTAACCAAGTAAGCGTTGGGCCAGTAACCAAGTAAGCGTTTGGCCAGTAACCAAGTAAGCGTTTGGCCAGTAACCTAGTAAGCGTTTGGCCAGTAACCAAGTAAGCGTTTGGCCAGTAACCAAGTAAGCGTTTGGCCAGTAACCAAGTAAGCGTTGGGCCAGTAACCAAGTAAGCGTTGGGCCAGTAACCAAGTAAGCGTTGGGCCAGTAACCAAGTAAGCGTTTGGCCAGTAACCAAGTAAGCGTTTGGCCAGTAACCAAGTAAGCGTTTGGCCAGTAACCAAGTAAGCGTTTGGCCAGTAACCAAGTAAGCGTTTGGCCAGTAACCAAGTAAGCGTTTGGCCAGTAACCAAGTAAGCGTTTGGCCAGTAACCAAGTAAGCGTTTGGCCAGTAACCAAGTAAGCGTTTGACCAGTAACCAAGTAAGCGTTTGACCAGTAACCAAGTAAGCGTTTGGCCAGTAACCAAGTAAGAGTTTGGCCAGTAACCAAGTAAGCGTTTGGCCAGTAACCAAGTAAGCGTTTGGCCAGTAACCAAGTAAGCGTTTGGCCAGTAACCAAGTATGCGTTTGGCCAGTAACCAAGTAAGCGTTTGGCCAGTAACCAAGTAAGCGTTGGGCCAGTAACCAAGTAAGCGTTTGGCCAGTAACCAAGTAAGCGTTTGGCCAGTAACCAAGTAAGCGTTTGGCCAGTAACCAAGTAAGCGTTGGGCCAGTAACCAAGTAAGCGTTGGGCCAGTAACCGAAAGGTTGCTAGTACAAATACCTGAGCCGACACGGTGAAAAATCTGTCTGTGCCCTTGAGCAAGACACTTAATCCTAATTTGCTCCTATGGCTGACCTTGTAAAACAACACATTTCACTGCACATATACGGTGTATGTGACAATTTAAAAAAATGCTTTAATAGCTCAATACGTAAAGCTAAAAGTTTACAATATGATTTAACTACAGTCACAATGTTCCTCTCATGACAACTGACCTGACTCTCTCATTACAACTGGCCTGACTCTCTCATTACAACTGGCCTGACTCTCTCATTACAACTGGCCTGACTCTCTCATTACAACTGGCCTGACTCTCATTACAACTGTCCTGACTCTCTCATTACAACTGGCCTGACTCTCTCATTACAACTGGCCTGACTCTCTCATTACAACTGGCCTGACTCTCTCATTACAACTGGCCTGACTCTCTCATTACAACTGGCCTGACTCTCTCATTACAACTGGCCTGACTCTCTCATTACAACTGGCCTGACTCTCTCATTACAACTGGCCTGACTCTCTCATTACAACTGGCCTGACTCTCTCATTACAACTGGCCTGACTCTCTCATTACAACTGACCTGACTCTCTCATTACAACTGACCTGAGTCTCTCATTACAACTGACCTGAGTCTCTCATTACAACTGGCCTGACTCTTTCTTATTCGCCACTACTATTAGCGAGCGTATCAACCTACGGCAAGCCCAGGTGGACAAGCTGTACGCAGGGCTGAAAGACCTGGCTGAGGAGCGTCGTGGGCGTCTCCAGGAGAGGCTGAGGCTGACCCAGCTGAAGAGAGAGGTGGACGACCTGGAGCAGTGGATCGCTGAGAGGGAGGTGGTGGCTGGATCCCATGAGCTGGGACAGGACTATGAACATGTCACAGTGAGTAACAATTTTCTACTGTAGTTACTCTGCAGACTATCAGTGACATTTCAACTATCTACTAACCCTAGCCCTAACCCTGAACTTAACCTTTATCCTAACCCCAGCACTAACCTTAACCCTTATTCTAAACCTAACTGTAACCTTAGCAAGCAGTTGCTTATCAACAGATAGTTTGTTAGTATGACCATCTGTAGAGCATCAATTACTGACCTTCAATTACTTAGTAACCCACAAACAAACACACACTTAGGAACACAACTCACACAGGCACTGATTTCTCACCAACAACACTTTGTTCTTTGTCAGTATGATGTTCAACCATATGTAATCCCTCTCTCTCCTTAGATGCTGCTGGACAAGTCAGTATGATGTTCAACCATATGTAATCCCTCTCTCTCCTTAGATGCTGCTGGACAAGTCAGTATGATGTTCAACCATATGTAATCCCTCTCTCTCCTTAGATGCTGCTGGACAAGTCAGTATGATGTTCAACCATATGTAATCCCTCTCTCTCCTTAGATGCTGCTGGACAAGTCAGTATGATGTTCAACCATATGTAATCCCTCTCTCTCCTTAGATGCTGCTGGACAAGTCAGTATGATGTTCAACCATATGTAATCCCTCTCTCTCCTTAGATGCTGCTGGACAAGTCAGTATGATGTTCAACCATATGTAATCCCTCTCTCTCCTTAGATGCTGCTGGACAAGTCAGTATGATGTTCAACCATATGTAATCCCTCTCTCTTTAGTTGCTGCTGGACAAGTCAGAATGATGTTCAACCATATGTAATCCCTCTCTCTCTTAGATGCTGCTGGACAAGTCAGTATGATGTTCAACCATATGTAATCCCTCTCTCTCTTAGATGCTGCTGGACAAGTCAGTATGATGTTCAACCATATGTAATCCCTCTCTCTCCTTAGATGCTGCTGGACAAGTCAGTATGATGTTCAACCATATGTAATCCCTCTCTCTCTTAGATGCTGCTGGACAAGTCAGTATGATGTTCAACCATATGTAATCCCTCTCTCTTTAGATGCTGCTGGACAAGTCAGTATGATGTTCAACCATATGTAATCCCTCTCTCTCTTAGATGCTGCTGGACAAGTCAGTATGATGTTCAACCATATGTAATCCCTCTCTCTCTTAGATGCTGCTGGACAAGTCAGTATGATGTTCAACCATATGTAATCCCTCTCTCTCCTTAGATGCTGCTGGACAAGTCAGTATGATGTTCAACCATATGTAATCCCTCTCTCTCTTTAGATGCTGCGGGACAAGTTCCGGGAGTTTGCTCGGGACACCAGCACCATTGGCCAGGAGCGCGTGGACGCCGTTAACGGTCAGGCCGATGACCTCATCGAGTCGGGTCACCCTGAGAACGCCAGCGTGGCAGAGTGGAAGGACGGGCTGAACGAGGCGTGGGCCGACCTGCTGGAGCTGATCGACACGCGCACCCAGATGCTGGCCGCCTCCTACGAGCTGCACCGCTTCCACCAGGACGCCCGCGAGGCCATGGGGAGGGTCCGGGAGAAGAAGGAGGCGCTGCCCTCTGACCTGGGCCGTGACCTCAACACCGTCCAGCACCTCCACCGACAGCACAATGCCTATGAGCACGACATCCAGGCCCTCAGTGGACAGGTAGCCTGCTGCTTTTAACTGTTGACTGCACCATGAATTTCCCTTCAGGGACAATAAAGAAGTTGCATTAAATTAATTTGGCACCATACAACGGGAGTACAGGGATACTTACAGGAACACCAGTCATTACACACACTCTGAACACACTAAAATATTAGATTTAATGCAGACACTACGTGATATTAGCAATTTGTCAGAGCAAAAGGTTAATGGTTTATAAGCTCCCGTCTGCCCCGTCCCTCTCCATCCCCAGGTGAACCAGGTGCAGGACGACGCAGCACGGCTGCAGAAGGCCTACGCTGGGGAAAAGGCTGAGGAGATCCACCGGAGTGAGCACTCTGTCACTGAGGCCTGGGAGGATCTGCTGGGGGCCGGCCAGGCTCGCCGACACCTCCTGCTGGACACCGTGGAGAAGTTCCGCTTCTTCAACATGGTGCGTGACCTCATGCTGTGGATGGACGGGGTCAACCTGCAGATCGACGCCCACGACAGCCCCAGGTCAGACCTGATCATCTTTCTGTTGTGTGTCATTGTTGTTCTCCAATGTTAGTTTTATTAAGGTCAATGGTTAGGGTCCCAATTTAAAATCCCTTTCACCAATGTATTCCGCTCCCCGCCCCGCCCCACCCTCCCATCCTCTCTCTCTCTCAGGGACGTGTCCTCAGCAGGGCTGGTCATAGCCAACCATCAGGACATCAAGTCTGAGATCGAGACCCGGGCAGACAGCTTCACAGCCTGCAATGAGATGGGACACTCTCTCATCAACAACAACCACTATGCAGCTGATGAGGTATGGGCCTGGGCATGTCACTGTTACACCACATACAGTACAGTACAGTACACACTCCCGTCAATTCACACACACTAGTATGTAGTCAAGTCATCCTTTTGTCACCAAGATGGCATAGTAGTCAGACGTCCTTTGTCCTCGTCTTGTCGTGTCCCGTATATATATTTACAACTTTCTTCTCATACCTTTTTATATATATTTTTTCCTTTCCATAAACTCATCTTCAAAACACTCTCCTGCAACCCGCCTCACCAATTTATATATATGTAAAAAAATATATATAAATTATTTACCTCATCTGTAATCTTCCATAGAAGCTAACCAGAAGCTTGCCAGAAGCTAGCCTGAAGCTAACCAGAAGCTAGTTAGCTTCTTTACTGGCTAATCGTTAGTATTCAGCTAACCACGGTTTGTGGTCATCAGCTATCCTTTAGCTCGAAAATCTATCACCAGTTTTATACGGCGCGGCTCGGACCAGAACATACCGGACCTATTTTTCTCTCCATGTCCCCAGATTTCAACCGCAAGCTCTGGACATTTATACCTGGATCTTGCAGCTAGCTAGCTGCTATCCGTGTGACTATCGGCTTACGTCGA
Source organism: Oncorhynchus mykiss (assembly GCF_057628025.1). Classification (NCBI taxonomy): domain Eukaryota; kingdom Metazoa; phylum Chordata; class Actinopteri; order Salmoniformes; family Salmonidae; genus Oncorhynchus; species Oncorhynchus mykiss. The sequence goes on from NC_143050.1 coordinate 17,878,709, forward strand.
TTCCGGAGCAAACATCAATTATTCCGGAGCTAGCCAGCTGAAGAGTTCCATCAGTCACTCCTGGTCCTTCAAAACTGGACTACCAATGTTATCTGCCCGAGGGAGTTATCCAGCTGGCTCCTCCGTCGCGACGTTACTTGAACGCCCATCTGCGGTCCGCTAATCGTTAGCTGTCTTATCGGCTGCTATCTGAATAGACCTATCGGACATTTTTTTTTTTTTTTCTTGGGCCTCTATAACTATATCTATTTTTTTGCAAATTGGATTGATCCCCTCTACCACACGGTACCCCACTAATCCTACCGACGGAAACGCACGAGGTGGCTAAAAACAGACCATCCTCTGCCAGCTTGCTACCGATGGCCTGGCTAGCTGTCTGAATCGCTGTGACCCCAACCAACCTCACTACTCACTGGACCCTTTTGATCACTCGACTAAGCATGCCTCTCCTTAATGTCAATATGCCTGGTCCATTGCTGTTCTGGTTAGTGTTTATTGGCTTATTTCACTGTAGAGCCTCTAGTCCTGCTCACTATACCTTATCCAACCTATTAGTTCCACCACCCACACATGCGATGACATCACCTGGTTTCAATGATAATTCTAGAGACAATATCTCTCTCATCATCACGCAATACCTAGGTTTACCTCCACTGTATTCACATCCTACCATACCTTTGTCTGTACATTATACCGTGAAGCTATTTTATCGCCCCCAGGAACCTCCTTTTACTCTCTGTTCCAGACGTTCTAGACGACCAATTCTCATTGCTTTTAGCCGTACCCTTATCCTACTCCTCCTCTTTTCCTCTGGTGATGTAGAGGTGAATCCAGGCCCTGCAGTGCCTAGCTCCACTCCTATTCCCCAGGCGCTCTCTTTTGATTACTTCTGTAACTGTAATAGCCCTGGTTTCATGCATGTTAATATTAGAAGCCTCCTTCCTAAGTTTGTTCTATTCACTGCTTTAGCACACTCTGCCAACCCGGATGTTCTAGCTGTGTCTGAATCCTGGCTTAGGAAGACCACCAAAAATTCAGACATTTTAATTCCAAACTACAACATTTTCAGACAAGATAGAACTGCCAAAGTGGGCGGTGTTGCAATCTACTGCAAAGATAGCCTGCAGAGTTCTGTCCTACTATCCAGGTCTGTACCCAAACAATTTGAACTTCTACTTTTAAAAATCCACCTCTCTAAAAACAAGTCTCTCACCGTTGCCGCCTGCTATAGACCACCCTCTGCCCTCAGCTGAGCTCTGGACACCATATGTGAACTGATTTCCCCCCCATCTATCTTCAGAGCTCGTGCTGCTAGGCAACCTAAACTGGAACATGCTTAACACCCCAGCCATCCTACAATCTAAGCTTGATGTCCTCAATCTCACACAAATTATCAATGAACCTACCAGGTACCTCCCCAAAGCCGTAAACACGGGCACCCTCATAGATATCATCCTAACCAACTTGCCCTCTAAATACACCTCTGCTGTCTTCAACCAAGATCTCAGCGATCACTGCCTCATTGCATGCATCCGTAATGGGTCACTGTCAAACGCTCCCTGAAACACTTCAGCGAGGAGGCCTTTCTAATCGACCTGGCCGGGGTATCCTGGAAGGATATTGATCTCATCCCGTCAGTAGAGGATGCCTGGTTATTTTTTTTAAATGCCTTCCTAACCATCTTAAATAAGCATGCCCCATTCAATAAATTTAGAACCAGGAACAGATATAGCCCTTGGTTCTCCCCAGACCTGACTGCCCTTACCCAACACAAAACATCCTATGGCGTTCTGCATTAGCATCAAACAGCCCCCGTGATATGCAGCTTTTCAGGGAAGCTAGAAACCATTATACACAGGCAGTTAGAAAAGCCAAGGCTAGCTTTTTCAAGCAGATATTTGCTTCCTGCAACACTAACTCAAAAACGTTCTGGGACACTGTAAAGTCCATGGAGAATAAGAACACCTCCTCCCAGCTGCCCACTGCACTGAAGATAGGAAACACTGTCACCACTGATAAATCCACTATAATTGAGAATTTCAATAAGCATTTTTCTACGGCTGGCCATGCTTTCCACCAGGCTACCCCTACCCTGGTCAACAGCACTGCACCCCCCCACAGCAACTTGCCCAAGCCTTCCCCATTTCTCCTTCTCCCAAATCCAGTCAGCTGATGTTCTGAAAGAGCTGCAAAATCTGGACCCCTACAAATCAGCCGGGCTAGACAATCTGGACCCTTTCTTTCTAAAATGATCTGCCGAAATTGTTGCCACCCCTATTACTAGCCTGTTCAACCTCTCTTTCGTGTCGTCTGAGATTCCCAAAGATTGGAAAGCAGCTGCGGTCATCCCCCTCTTCAAAGGGGGGGACACTCTTGCTACAGACCTATATCTATCCTACCCTGCCTTTCTAAGGTCTTCAAATCCCATTTCGAATCTCACCATACCCTCTCTGCTATGCAATCTGGTTTCAGAGCTGGTCATGGGTGCACCTCAGCCACGCTCAAGGTCCTAAACGATATCTTAACCGCCATCGATAAGAAACATTACTGTGCAGCCGTATTCATTGATCTGGCCAAGTCTTTCGACTCTGTCAATCATCACATCCTCATCGGCAGACTCGACAGCCTTGGTTTCTCAAATGATTGCCTCGTCTGGTTCACCAACTACTTTTCTGATAGAGTTCATTGTGTCAAATCGGAGGGTCTGCTGTCCGGACCTCTGGCAGTCTCTATGGGGGTGCCACAGGGTTCAATTCTTGGACTGACTCTCTTCTCTGTATACATCAATGATGTTGCTCTTGCTGCTGGTGAGTCTCTGACACACCTCTACACAGATGACACCATTCTGTATACTTCTGGCCCTTCTGTGTTAACTGTGTTAACAACCCTCCAGGCAAGCTTCAATGCCATACAACTCTCCTTCCGTGGCCTCCAATTGCTCTTAAATACAAGTAAAACTAAATGCATGCTCTTCAACCAATCACTGCCTGCACCTGCCCGCCTGTCCAACATCACTACTCTGGACGGCTCTGACTTAGAATAGGTGGACAACTACAAATACCTAGGTATCTGGTTAGACTGAACTCTCCTTCCAGACTCACAATAAGCATCTCCAATCCAAAATTACATCTAGAATTGACTTCCTATTTCGTAACAAAGCATCCTTCACTCATGCTGCCAAACATACCCTTGTAAAACTGACCATCCTACCAATCCTCGACTTCGGCGATGTCATTTACAAAATAGCCTCCAATACCCTACTCAACAAATTGGATGCAGTCTATCACATTGCCATCCGTTTTGTCACCAAAGCCCCATATACTACCCACCATTGCGAGCTGTACGCTCTCGTTGGCTGGCCCTCGCTTCATACTCGTCGCCAAACCCACTGGCTTCATGTCATCTACAAGACCCTGCTAGGTAAAGTCCCCCCTTATCTCGGCTCGCTGGTCACCATAGCATCACCCACCTGTAGCACGCGCTCCAGCAGAAACCAATTATTTCATTGGCCGCCTCTCCTTCCAGTTCTCTGCTGCCAATGACTGGAACAAACTACAAAAATCTCTGAAACTGGAAACACTTATCTCCCTCACTAGCTTTAAGCACCAGCTGTCAGAGCAGCTCACATATTACTGCACCTGTACATAGCCCATCTATAATTTAGCCCAAACAACTACCTCTTTCCCTACTGTATTTTATTTATTTAATTTATTTTGCTCCTTTGCACCCCATTATTGTTATTTCTACTTTGCACATTCTTCCATTGCAAATCTACCATTCCAGTGTTTTACTTGCTATATTGTATTTACTTTGCCACCATGGCCTTTTTTTTGCCTTTACCTCCCTTATCTCACCTCATTTGCTCACATCGTATATAGACTTGTTTCTACTGTATTATTGACTGTATGTTTGTTTTACTCCATGTGTAACTCTGTGTCGTTGTATGTGTCGAACTGCTTTGCTTTATCTTGGCCAGGTCCCAATTGTAAATGAGAAGTTGTTCTCAACTTGTCTACCTGGTTAAATAAAGGTGAAATAAATATTAAACAAATAAAAAAGGGATTAGGACAAAATCCAATGTCAAAGGTGTGTTTATGCAATGTGTGAGTGAGGTTTGTATTGTGCAGTTTGTTCATGTGGTGTTATTGATCTGCCTCAATTCAGATCCGGGAGAAACTGGACCAGCTCCAAGGCAAGAGGGACGAGATCAACAACAAATGGCAGGACAAGATGGACCACCTTCAGATTGGTATGTGTACTTCAGGCTGTGGTGGTGGTGTTTCTTCATTTGTTTGTGTTTGTAATACATTTGAAATGTTTTAATTTTAGTCATTTAGCAGACTACACAGATTACAAGTGTGTGCGCGCGTGTTAGCGCGCCTGTGTTAGTGCTTGTGTGTTCAGGTGTGTTTTAGCATGTGTGTTTGGGTGTGTGTTTGTATGTTTGTGTTTCAGCTGTGTTTGTGGGGAGGTTACTCATGGTTACTCATTTTTTTTATCCTGTCCCTCTGTCTCAGTTCTGGAGGTGCTGCAGTTTGGCCGGGATGCATATGTGGCAGAGACATGGCTGGCAGGCCAGGAGCCCCTGGTGCGAGGTGCCGAGCTGGGCTCTAACGTGGATGAGGTGGAGAGCCTGATCAAACGCCACGAGGCCTTTGAGAAGCTAGCCGCCGGCTGGGAGGAGCGCTTCACCCTGCTGGAGAAACTCACTACGGTGAGAGGAGGGCAACGGGGTGGGGGCAGGACTGGAGGGAGGAGGGGGACAGGAGGGAGGAGGGGGACAGGGGGCAGGACTGGAGGGAGGAGGGGGACGGGGCAGGAATGGAGGGAGGAGGGGGACAAGGGGCAGGAGAAAATGGGTCAAGGTTAAATAAGAGGTGGTAAATTGGATGATGGTGGACCAGGGCAGGAGTTGGGAGGATTCATGTGCTTGGCATTGTTAGGAAGGTAGGGTAGTGTCTCCTCTAACAGCCACTAACCTGGGCTTCTCTTTTAGCTAGAGGAGCAGGAGATCCAGAGGCAGAGAGAGGAGGAGGAGCGGGCGAGGCGACCCCCCACACCACCACCTACAGAAGAGGTGGCCCCGTCTGAGGCTGAAACACATGATGCCAGGTAAGACTGGAGGAACTCCTAGTAACCAGAGATATTTGATGTTTTTTTTTCCTTCATATTTTCCCGCTAGATGTCGTTCTCACTCCCTTTCCTCCTCGTGTGTAACCCAGGACCAGCCTGGACCAGACCACACTGAACCAGTCAGTATCAGTGAATGGAATCCACAGCGACCAGGACACCTCACAGGTGAGAGAGGACATTGCGAGACAGAATATCCATATTGAGTCAAATCTAGACAAAGATTCTTACCTCCTGTTTAATATACTCAAATTAAACAATTTAAAAGCCCCCCATTAAACTTCGTATTTAAATATTCCAGATTTTCACCACATTATACAGTGCCTTGGGAAAGTATTCCGACCCCTTCCCTTTTTCCATGATTTGTTACATTACAGCCTAATTCTAAAATGGATTTAATTTAAAAAAATGTCCTTATCAGTCTACACACAATATCCCATAATGACAAAGCGAAAACAGTTTTTTAACATTTTTGCAAATGTATAAAAAAAACTGAAATACATTATTTACATAAGTATTCAGACCCTTTGCTATGAGACTCGAAATTGAGCTCAGGTGGATCCTGTTTCCATTGATCATCCTTGAGATGTTTCCTCAACTTGATTGGAGTCCACCTGTGGTAAATTCAATTGATTGGACATGATTTGGAAAGGCACACATCTGTCTATATAAGGTCCCACAGTTGACAGTGCATGTCAGAGCAAAAACCAAGCCATGAGGTCGTAGGAATTGTCCTTTGAGCTCTGAGAGATTGTGTCGAGGCACAGATCTGGGGAAGGGTACAAAACATTTCTGCAGCATTGAAGGTCCCCAAGGACACAGTGACCTCCATCGTTCTTAAATGGAAGAAGATTAGAACCACCAAGACTATTCCTAGAGCTGGCCGCCCGGCCAAACTGAGCAATCAGGGGTGAAGGGCCTTGGTCAAGGAGGTGACCAAGAACCCGATGATCAGTCTGACAGGGCTCCAGAGTTCCTCTGTGGAGATGAGCGAACCTTCCAGAAGGACAACCATCTCTGCAGCACTCCACCAATCAGGCCTTTATGGTAGAGTGGCCAGACGGAAGGAACTCCTCAGTAAAAGGCACATGGCAGCCCGCTTGGAGTTTGCCAAAAAGCACCTAAAGGACTCTCAGACCCTGAGAAACAAGATTCTCTGTTCTGATGAAACCAAGATTGAACTTTGTCCTGAATGCCAAGCGTCACATCTGGAGGAAACCTGGCACCATCCCTACGGTGAAGCATGGTGCTGGCAGCATCATGCTGTGGTAATGTTTTTAGAGGGAAAGATGAACGGAAAGATAAACAGAGTAAAGTACAGAGAGGTCCTTGATGGAAACCTGCTCCAGAGCATTCAGGACATCAGACTGGGGAGAAGGTTCACCTTCCAACAGGACAACGACTATAAGCAATCAGCCAAGAAAACACAGGAGTGGCTTCGGGACAAGTTTCTGAATGTCCTTGAGTGACCCGGCCAGAGCCCTGACTTGAGCCCGATCTAACATGTCTGGAGAGACCTGAAAATAGCTGTGCAGCGACTCTCCCCATCCAACCTCACAGAGCTTGAGAGGATCTGCAGAGAAGAATGGAGAAACTCTCCAAATACAGGCGTGCCAAGCTTGTAGCATCATACCCAAGAAGACTCCAGGCTGTAATCGCTGCCAAAGGTACTTCAACAAAGTATTAAGTAAAGGGTCTGAATACTTATGTAAATGTGATATTTAAGTTGTTTTATTTTAATACATTTGCAAACATTTTTTTTTAAACCCGTTTTTGCTTTGTCATTATGGGGTATTCAGTGTAGGTTGATGTGGGAAAAAAATATTTAATCCATTTTAGAATAAGGCTGTAACATAATAAAATGTGGAAAAAGTCAAGGGGTCTGAATTCTTTCCGAATGCACTGTAAGTCCATAAAGTGTTGTTTTATGTCTTGTTCCTCTTCGTGTTGTCTTGTCCATATGTTTTGAGGAGATTTGAATGAAATAATTTTTTTATGTTCTATGTGTGAGAGAATGTATTTAGTATAACTCATGTGGATAACTGGATTCAAACCTTTAAGTATACAGTACCAGTCAAAAGGTTTGGCCACACCTACTCAGTCAAGGGTTTTTCTTAATTTTTTACTTTTTTCTACATTGTAGAATAATAGTGAAAACATCAAAACTATGAAATAACATATGGAATCATGTAGTAACCAAAAAAATATTTGAGATTTCTCAAAGTACCTGACCTTTGCCTTGATGACAGCATTGCACACACTTGGCATTCTCTCAACCAGCTTCATGAGGTAGTCACCTGCAATGCATTTCAATTAACAGGTGTGCCTCTTTAAAAGTTCATTTGTGCAATTTCTTTCCTTACCTATGAGGTGTCCGCATTTCTTAATACGTTTGAGCCAATCAGTTGTGTTGTGACAAGGTAGGGGTGGTATACAGAAGATAGTCCTATTTGGTAAAAGACCAGGTCCATATTATGGCAAGAACAGCTCAAATAAGCAAAGAGAAATGACAGTCCATCATTACTTTAAGACATGAAGGTCAGTCAATCTGGAAAATGTGCTGTTACAAAAACCATTGTTGGGGTTCGTTCCTTGTCAATCATTTGCTTATTAGGGAAATTAGCATTCAGACAATATCTTTAAGTAAATCAATTATTAACTTATTAATGCATTTGCAGACAGACGTTTACAACAGGAACATAGCATGCATGTTTCCCAGTAAGTTCTGCAAAATAGTAAAGGGTCCAAGTTATTTTATTAAGCCCGAAGTCCAGCCTTAGTGATGTCACTGCCTACGTCATTACCTTCGACTCATGAGACCAAGCCCATGCCTACACAGCTATACAAACAAGAGTTTCAGTTTTATCTAAAGGCTCAGCAGTGAACGTCCACTCCCCAAGTTGATATATAGTGGAATGTCTGACTAGTCTCTTATCTCTTTCACTCCCCTCATTCTCACAGACACCCTGTTTTGACTGCCATAACTCACACATCTCTCAGACCGTTTCTTTATAAGAGGCAGAGACTAGAAAATAACTGTGGAGCAATATTAAACCTTATAATGCATATATATATTGTTAATCTGTAGTCTAGGACCCTATAAATGTAAAGAGGGAGGGGTCTTATAACCCTTTCCCTTCTATTAGTACCACATAAGCATAATCAGTTATTATAATGCATCAAACAATTGGTAGAGCCCCTCTCATAACCCCAAGGTGAACCCAACACTATCAAGCGCTATGGTGAAACTGGCTCTTATGAGGACCACCACATAAAAGGAAGACCCAGAGTTACCTCTGCTGCAGAGGATAAGAGACCCAGAGTTACCAGAGACCCAGAGTTACCAGCCTCAGAAATTGCAGCCCAAATAAATGCATCACAGAGTTCAAGTAACAGACACATCTCAACATCAACTGTTCAAAGGAGACTGTGTGAATCAGGCCTTCGTGGTCGAATTTCTGCAAAGAAACCACTACTTAAGGACACCAATAATTATGGACACCAATAAGAAGAGAATTGCATGGGCCAAGAAACACGAGCAATGGACATTAGACCCCTGGAAATCTGTCCTTTGGTCTGATGAGTCCAAATTAGACTTTTGGCTCGAACCGCAGTGTCTCAGAGACGCAGAGTAGGCGGACGGATGATCTCCGCAGGTGTGGTTCCCACCATGAAGCATGGAGGAGGAGGTGTGATGTGTGGGGGTGCTTTGCTGGTGACACTCACCAATTTTATTTTTAATTCAAGGCACAACTTAACCAGCATGGCTACCACAGCATTCTGCAGCGATACACCATCCCATTTGGTTTGCGCTTAGTGGGACTATCATTTGTTTTTCAACAGGACAATGACCCAACGCACCTTCAGGCTGTGTAAGGAAAAGCAGACAACAAGTGTTCAGCATATGTGGGAACTCCTTCAAGACTGTTGGAAAAGCAATCCAGGTGAAGCTGGTTTAGAGAATGCCAAGAGTGAGCAAAGCTGTCGTTAAGGGAAAGGGTGGCTACTTTGAAGAATCGCAAATATAAAATATATTTTGATTTGTTTAACACATTTTTTGGTTACTACATGACTCCATATGTGTTATTTCATAGTTTTGATGTTATTCTACAATGTAGAAAATTGTAAAAATCAAGCAAAACCTTTGAATGAGTAGCTGTGTCCAAATTTTTGACTGGTACTGTACGTTAGACGTGAGTAACTGTTTGTCTATTTATGATATAAGTGTGCGTCAAATTGTAATATCTATTTGTGTGTGTATGTGTGTGTGTCAGGGTCTCTTTCAAACACGTTAGCATAGTGTAGCATGTTATTTTCAAGCACAAGGACTTCTTAACAATGTCTTGTTGCATCTTTACCTGCAGTCTTTATCAGTATCATCAGTGTCAGTGGGAAAGAAAGAGAAATGTGAACCTGTCTCTAAACCTGTGTCTAAGCCAAAGCATCCGCCGCGTGTGAGTACCTATCCTAGCCCTAGCCAAGCTTCCTCATCCCCCCCCATCACTGCCCTCACTCAGCTCCTGGTCTACTGCAGTACCTCAGCATGGCCGAATAGAGGGCGCCATCAGTCTGTCACTGCTGTACCATTTTGCTTTATTTGATTAAGGGAAAGCACACAGTCCCATTGATGTTCAGGCTTCCCTGCCTTACACAGATTACAATAATGATGTCATTATGTCTCAATGAAGGAATCTTGGGTTCTCAAGCCTTTCTGGGTGCTGTTCCGTTTGTGCCCATCTTCAAAAGGACCAGGACATGAGTGTTTGTAAGAGCAGTTAGTTGCTGTAGTAGTTTCAGCACCAAGCTATTGTTAGTACGATGTGAGTGTTGTCCTAAATGGGAAACCATAGCTGTCTCCTACATAACAGGTCCTTGGGTGGTGTGGGCCTAGCTTGGGTAGGTGGTTTTGAAAGCGGTGTTAGTAGGAAAAGGTTTTTTGACGAGAGGAAATGTTGATTTCCTTTCAAAATGAATTTGATGTTGTGTGCCAGGAAACGAAGATAACAATGCCACACCCCCTTTAAGCATATCATAGCAACACCATTGGAACACGTTGTGCTGGCCTTTGTCATGTTCCAAGTCTGGATTGTAAAAATGTAAACATATATTTCAACATTTTTCTCAGTTGCCCTGTAAGGCAGGATATGACGTCCAGATGAAGGTTGACCCTCCATCTGTGGGCTTGTAGCTGTTCTGTTCTCCATGTGTCTGTTGGTGTGTTTCTGTGTCAGTCTTTGTGTAGTCCTGTATGTTTTCTACACCATGTTCAAAGCTACCATATCATATGAATATGGCCATTTTGCTGGTGTCCCTAAAGCATTGATAATTTTGTCAACTTCAGACCGACAGTCAATGGACTGGACTTACAGGCTTATAGTTTGGAATGGTTTTGTTCTGACTGCCGTGTGTTTTCCATCTTGGACAACAGGGTTCTGACTCTGACTCTGTGAATGGTCCGGGGAGAGACAGCGGGCTGGCGTCTTCACGCCTCGACCCGTCTGCCACGCTACCCAGCAAGAGAGCTGACCCTGGCACAGATGCCATGGAGGGCATGCTCTACCGCAAGCAGGAGATGGAGTCCCACTCCAAGAAGGCAGCTAGCAGGTAAGACATCAGGAGGGGAATGGGGCAGGGGGCATGGAGGGCCGTCTTGGAGGGAGAGTGAGAGTTCCCTGAAGGGTAAATGGAGAGCCCTAGTTCATATAGACTTCTGTTGAAGGATGGGATTAATTTAAGCAAATGCAATATCAATTTAAGATTAAGTTAAATTTAAATAGAATTTATGAAATGTACATGCTTTTGTTTCAGAAAATGACATTTTGTATGTGGTGTGTCGCCATGAACTCTTTGTTGATGTCCCTAACCTTTTCAGGCGCATGCCTGCATGCCTTCCGCCAACAGCTTCTCTCTCTCTTCCCATAGGTCCTGGCAGAATGTGTACTGTGTTCTGCGTAAGGGCAGCCTTGGCTTCTACAAGGACCAGAAGAGCGCCTCCAGCGGGATCCCCTACCACGGAGAAGTCCCTATCAGCCTGGGAGAGGCTGTGTGTGAGGTGGCACACGACTACAAGAAGAGGAAACACGTCTTCAAGTTACGGTGAGAGGAGAGGGAGGGGGAACTGGATGGTTTGAATAGAGAATATTCTTGTTAACTTAACTTAAAAGCAAGGGAGTGTGATATGCATCTATACTGACCCAAGTTTTCTGTTCCACATTGTGTGTCTGCAGGCTAGGGGACGGTAAGGAGTTCCTGTTCCAAGCTAAAGATGAGGTGAGTGTCACATTTCAAACCAAACAAGATTCTGATGCTCCTCTGATGTATGTGGTCTACTGAGGACTAACCCTGTGTTGTCTGTCCCAGACGGAGATGGCCTCGTGGATCCACTCCATTCATAGCTCCATCCCAGCAGGGGGGTCAGGAGACCACTCCCCCAGAGGCCCCAGGGCCCTGAACCGAGCCATGACTATGCCCCCCATCTCCCCCAGCTCAGCAGACGCTGCCGGAGTCACCATGCGCAACAAGGAGGGCAAGGAGAGGGACCGTGAGAAGAGGTTCAGCTTCTTTGGAAAGAAGAAATAAAACATTTGTAAAACAACAACATCAAGGAAAATTATATTCCTCAAAATTCCAACAAACTGAAACGGGCAGAAATGAAAGCACTCTTGTCGCATAAACGCATCGCTGTCGGCCGGGGTCCTGAGGGGTTTGTCTAATTTCTGTCTCACACAGAGCTTGCTCTTTCTCGCTCTCTCCTCTCTGTTTTCATTTGTCATCTCTTTCTCTTTTATATCTCTTTCCTTCTCCATCTCTCACATTTGGCTTCATCCTACCAATGTAAGCCCTTGTCCATAGCTTTAGTTGCATTTTCAGCCGATACGCAGGGTTTGTTGATCAGAGTCACTAATAAGAACTCTCTTTGGCCTCATCATCGGGGGAAACCAAGGGGTTTGTTGGGAGAGGAGAGGGCAGGGGGTAGTTAGCATTAGAACCGAGAGGCTAAGAGGACCCTCAAAGTCAATTCTCTTTCATTCACCCACACTGGATCATTTGTTGGTTTAAATTAGTCCTGGCTCAACCAATCTTTAGACAAGCAAAATACTTTAATGCTGTTTTACCAATAACAGAGAAACTGTTGTAAAGAGTGCTGTCCCCAGGTCCCCTCTTCCAGTCTCTCCTTTTCTCTATCGTGCTCCTTGGGAAGCCCCATATCTTTTATTTTTTTTGGTATTGGTGTTATTATTATTTATCTTTTTGCTGTTGCAGGTTTTGAGGGGGGAACATTAAAATAAATAATTTAAAGAGTATGTCAGTAGATTTCTTGGGTCATGTTGCAGAGCAAAACAAGAGTTTGATCTACGGGACCATGTTGGTCTTGTTTCTTTTGTTGAGGAAAGACCGTTATTGAGGTGTTTAAAAAAATGAAGCTCGGTAACTTTTAGCAGTGTGCAGTAAGTGATTTTCACCAGTGGGAAATTATATATATTTAAAGTGGTTTTATTTTAACTTGGATCTTGCCTGTATTTGATTTTGTTCTTCTGAGGGATTATTTCTGATTTTGAATTGTGTTGTTTCTATTCAAACCAGAGAGTTTGTTTTCTAGTAAGGGTGAGAGTGGGAGTTATGGTGATATGGGTTTTGCATGTGTTTTTTTTTTTTGTTATTCTAAATCCGAAGCGTCCAGTTGGATGCTGCTTTTCTGACTTAACATACACACACACCATATATACACACACACACGCTCAAAGAAGTTGTTGGGATGGCTTTCTTTAAGGATTCTTGTTTGTTTTTTTGGTTTGAATATGTAGATGACAATGCTAATTAATGAAACATTCCTCCTAGATGATTTTCAGACTTCACATACTTCCTCCTGATCCCTCTGTTGTTTTGTAATGGGATGGCTGGGGCAGGTTAACACTGTTGGTTACCACTGCCATTGCCAAACACTAGTGAGGATTGTAAGCAGAAGCACATCAATGTGGCATAGGGTTGCGGAGGTTGTCTAGTAGGAAGAGGGGGGTTCATTTCAGATGGGGTAGGGTTGGACGCTGAGGGCTGAGATTCCTTCTATTTGAATAGTGCTTAATCACAAAGGAGGCTTTATCGATCACAAAACAAATCTCAGAAGAATGTTTAATATGTGCCCCTTGGCATTGACTCCGTGTATGTATATGGATTCTGTACCCAGGTTCCATTGAGCGTATATGGACAGGCTCACCCGAATCAGCGGTTGAAGCAAGTGAAATGCTAGCATAGCTGTGTTGGATTGGAAGAGGCGTAACCATGGAGCGCTTTCCTCACTTGATGGTGACCGAGAGAATAGTCTTAAATTGTTTTTCTGGAGGGCTTTGAGCTCCTCCATATGTGGCATGACTTCATTATAGGATTGTACTTGTATGTGTCTCGTTGTTGTTGCCAATTCTCTTCTACTTTGATGTTATTGGTACATGAGATTCACCCGTAAGCGATGTACAGCATGGCATGATACCATGAAGCCCATGCTGTGGAAGGTGGTGTATTACACCAGAATGCCCAGGTGTATCATTAGTACCCCTCCAGCAGTTTGGAAAGAATTCACATTGGGCAAAAAGAAAATGATTAAATTCTATCAAATAATAGTAAAGTAAAGAGGACATTGATAGCGACGTCGGGTCCTGGCACAGTGAGTGATTTATTTTAGTGTCTGAGATGAGTGGAAGGTTTCTGTACAAGAAACTGCTCAAAACACAGAAAAATCCACATTTCTTGTAGCCAATGGTATCTGTTACTCGGTGGTAGGCTTATCTGGGGCAAGGGTGTGGCATATCAAAGCCCAGTTAGGTTATTGTTTGACTGAGATGGCTCACCCTAAACCAGAGAGGGAAAGAACCACAGTGAATACATGTCAGAAATGTGCAGCTTTTCAACAGGCAAGACTATTGCCATTTCAGTTCATATGATTTGGGGTAAATAAGCAGCAGTAGAGCCATACAAGAGGCTGTAGACTACTTGGTCTGCCTTGGTTTGTATCCCAGCTGTGAGCCTAAGCTCTTGATCTCAGCCTAATGTACTGAGCTGACCCTCGGCTCCCTAGTCACAGTTCGAACCCCACTGACCTGTTAAATGAGACAACAAAGTCTGCGATGCTCAAGAGTAGAGCTGAGTGAGCCTCGCTCTGTGGTATTCACTGTGAAAAACGACTATCGGGCAGTTGGTGCCAGATCGGCCATAGCACTTCTAAAAGTAGCTTGTGTTGCCCCCTACTGGCTGAACTGCTCCCACTGACCCAGTTCAAGTCCCAGGCAGGTTATACACAGACATGAGCAAGTTCCTCAGGCCCATTCTACTATGAATTCTTATTAATGTTAATGGCTTTTAAGATGGGTTGGACAAATTGGTCATGTGATGGACATACTTGGAGACACACTACCTCTCTCTTGCTTTCTCCTCACTCTCTCACACTCTCACACATATCCACACACAGATATACCAAGGTGGAATGACCCTGGCCTTCCAGTCAAGCAGAAAGATGTGGAGCTGATTGTGATTTGGTGCCAGATTTGGGTTGATGTTGTGCAGTCTGTGTGCTACTGGTGAGTGTTGAGCGTAAAAGGATAGACTGTATTATTGATGGTTAAAGAAAGCCTAAGAGGGTTTTGAGCATTTTGGTTTAAAAAGTTAGTGGAACACCTAAAAAGGTTTCTTGGTCTCTTATTTGAAGAGAAAAAGAAACACCGTATATATTAACCAGAGGACTGATGGCAAATTTGAGCTTCCATTTTCTAGAGTTAGACAGGAGATGTGCGGTCTCACGGGGTTCTTGTATTTTCTCATCCAGTGGTCTGATCTGTTTTGCAGCATTTGATAAACCTTTCCACCCACTGCCATTTCCCTTTTTTTTATAATGTCATTTCCTTCTTCTGTGACTTAACTAATTGCGAGTTGTGAATACCACTACTATGATTAATTATTATTATTGCTACTGTTACTACTACTCTTACTACTGCAACATATTTGTTACTACAACTATAACTGCTGTCCATTTTCAGGTACGTGTCTGTAATACCAGACCCTTCCACAAGATGTCAGTGTGCTGTGGAGCATTTTCATTACAGATCGAAAATAATGTTTGTTGACTTGTGTATCTACATCTAATATTAGGAACAATAAAACATGGTTTAAAGGAAAACAAGAACTGCGTTATCACTAAAGCATGTATTAAGGTATTGTGTATGTTTCTGAAGGTTAAGTCCTGAGATCAGTGGCGAACACATCTAACCTTGGACAGATGGTCTTTGGCGACACCCCTCCAAGGCCTGTAGAGATGCAGGGTGTCCAGGTGAGGATGAACTTTCATCACTGAAACACTAGTACTTTTTGATGTGTGCATTCTGTGCTATATACTTTACTGTGGGGTCCGAAGGAGATTTTGTTTAACAAGTATTAATTATATTTGTCAGAAAGGTAGCGGTCAAAATGATTAACAACCCGGTTTTCAATACCTCACCTTGCGATGATAACGCCACTGAGCCTTTTTCTTAAATGATTTATGAGTTGGAGAACACACTGAGGGATCTTAGACCATTCCTGCATACAGAATCCTTCCTGATTGAGCACTGGTAAAAGCAAAGTTGTCCATGTACTTTCAAGGTGCAGACTTGGGAAAATAGTCATATCCTCTAGTACACAGCATGCTGACGCAGAGGGCTGAGGGAGGAAAGGGATTTTCGATATATCCTGTGTCACGTTGGCTGGCCTGGAACAAACACACTTCTTGATTAAAAAAAAATACTTGGCTGTACTTGCCCTGCTCTGTGTACTCTTAAAGTGGCGTCTGAGACACTCAGTTCAATGCATGTCAGAGGCCCAAGTTACCTTACAGGTCTTTCATTATTAATCAAGTCAAATTTGTGCGCCAAATACAACTGGTGTAGACTTTATCTTGAAACGCTTGCTAATGAGCCCTTTGCAACAATGCAGAGTTTAAAAGCAATTAAAATACAATAGTAACACAGGGAATAAAATAAACAAGAATGGAGCTACAGTGGGGAGAACAAGTATTTGATACACTGCCTATTTTTCAGGTATTCCTACTTACAAAGCATGTAGAGGTCTGTAATTTATCATAGGTACACTTCAACTGTGAGAGACGGAATCTAAAACAAAAATCCAGAAAATCACATTGTATGATTTTTAAGTAATTAATTTGCATTTTATTGCATGACATAAGTATTTGATACATCAGAAAAACAGAACTTAATATTTGGTACAGAAACCTTTGTTTGCAATTACAGAGATGATATGTTTCCTGTAGTTCTTGACCAGGTTTGCACACACTGCAACAGGGATTTTGGCCCACTCCTCCATACAGACCTTCTCCAGATCCTTCAGGTTTCGAGGCTGTCGCTGGGCAATACGGACTTTCAGCTCCCTCCAAAGATTTTCTATTGGGTTCAGGTCTGGAGACTGGCTAGGCCACTCCAGGACCTTGAGATGCTTCTTACGGAGCCACTCCTTAGTTGCCCTGGCTGTGTGTTTCGGGTCGTTGTCATGCTGGAAGACCCAGCCACGACCCATCTTCAATGCTCTTACTGAGGGAAGGAGGTTGTTGGCCAAGATCTCGCGATACATGGCCCCATCCATCCTCCCCTCAACACGGTGCAGTCGTCCTGTCCCCTTTGCAGAAAAGCATCCCCAAAGAATGATGTTTCCACCTCCATGCTTCACGGTTGGGATGGTGTTCTTGGGGTTGTACTCATCCTTCTTCTTCCTCCAAACACGGCGAGTGGAGTTTAGACCAAAAAGCTCTATTTTTGTCTCATCAGACCACATGACCTTCTCCCATTCCTCCTCTGGATCATCCAGATGGTCATTGGCAAACTTCAGACGGGCCTGGACATGCGCTGGCTTGAGCAGGGGGACCTTGCATGCACTGCAGAATTTTAATCCATGACGGCGTAGTGTGTTACTAATGGTTTTCTTTGAGACTGTGGTCCCAGCTCTCTTCAGGTCATTGACCAGGGCCTGCCGTGTAGTTCTGGGCTGATCCCTCACCTTCCTCATGATCATTGATGCCCCACGAGGTGAGATCTTGCATGGAGCCCCAGACCGAGGGTGATTGACCGTCATCTTGAACTCATCTTGAACATTTTCTAATAATTGCGCCAACAGTTGTTGCCTTCTCACCAAGCTGCTTGCCTATTGTCCTGTAGCAATTTTATCCCTGATGTCCTTACACCCTCTCTGGTCTTGGCCATTGTGGAGAGGTTGGAGTCTGTTTGAGTGTGTTGACAGGTGTCTTTTATACTGGTAACGAGTTCAAACAGGTGCAGTTAATACAGGTAATGAGTGGAGAACAGGGGGGCTTCTTAAAGAAAAACTAACAGGTCTGTGAGAGCCAGAATTCTTACTGGTTGGTAGGTCATCAAATACTTATATCATGCAATAAAATGCAAATTAATTACTTAAAAATCATACAATGTGATTTTCTGGATTTTTGTTTTAGATTCCATCTCTCACAGTTGAAGTGCACATATGATAAAAATGACAGACCTCCACATGCTTTGTAAGTAGGAAAACCTGCAAAATCGGCAGTGTATCAAATACTTGTTCTCCCCACTGTATATACAGGGAGTAACAGTACCAGGTCAATGTGGCGCTATATACAGGGAGTAACAGTACCAGGTCAATGTGGAGCTATATACAGGGAGTAACAGTACCAGGTCAATGTGCAGAGGAGGCTGGTGGCAGGAGCTATAGGAGGACAGGCTCATTGTAGTGGCTGGAATGGAATATATGGAACAATATCAAACACATCAAACATACAGTGCATTCAGAAAGTATTCAGGCCCCTTCCTTTTTCCACATTTTGTAATGTTACAGCCTTATTCTAAAAAGGATTAAATTAAAAATGTTCCTCGTCAATCTACACTGTTTCCATTTGTCATCCTTGAGATGTTTCTACAACTTGATTAGAGTCCACTTGTGGTATATTACATTTATTGGACATGGTTTGGAAAGCCACACACCTGTCTATATAAAGGTCCCACAGTTGACAGTGCATGTCAGAGCAAAGAACAAGCTATGAGGTCTAAGGAAATGACGTAGAACTCAGAGAGAGGATTGTGTTGAGGCACAGAGCTGGGGAAGGGTACCAAAAAAAAATCCTGCAGCATTGAAGGTCCTCAAGAACACAGTGACCTCCATCATTCTTAAATGGAAGAGGTTTGGAACCACCAAGACTTCCTAGAGCTGGCCGCCCGGCCAAACTGAGGGGAGAAGGGCTTTGGTCAGGGAGGTAACCAAGAATCCGATGGTCACTCTGACAGAGCTCCAGAGTTCCTCTGTGGAGATGGGGGAACCTTCCAGAAAGACAACCATCTCTGCAGCACTCCACCAATCAGGCATTTATGGTAGAGTAGCCAGACAGAAGCCAGTCCTCAGTAAAAGCCACATGACAGCCCGCTTGGTTTGCCAAAATGCACCTAAAGGACTCTCCAACCCTGAGAAACAAGATTCCAAGCGTCACTTCTGGAGGAAACCTGGCACCATCCCTGGTGGTGTCAGAATCATGCTGTGTGAATGTTTTTCAGCGGCAGAGACTGGGAGACTTGTCAGGATCGAGGGGAAATATGAACGGAGCAAAGTACAGAGGTATCCTTGATGAAAACCTGCTCCAGAGCGCTCAGGACATCAGACTGGGGCGAAGGTTCACCTTTCAACAGGACAACAACCCTAAGCACACAGCCAATACAACGCAAGAGTGGCTTCAGGACAAGTCTCTGAATGTCCTTGAGTGACCCGGCCAGAGCTGAGAAGAGCAGGAACTGAGTTTGTTTGATCATAGTTAGTATTAGGGGTCTATATAATATTTGCGCGTTCTCAGTTGATAGCTTATTTAACTGTAGCAGTATGTGGAGGACTGATTTAAGTGCGTGCGGTGGTCATACATTGGATGATTTCTATTTTGAGTAAGCAAATGAAGACTCTTCATTCTCTGCTTCATAATTCTGATGCGAATAGTAGGGTCAATGGCATTTATATGGTGTTCTAAGAGCTTGTAGGCATGATATAAACTCTCATCTAAACTGTCACTTTTCAATCTTCATTATTTCTGTCAATGGCCATAACAACCTCAATTAATCAAGTGTCTTGGATACCTTGGCAACTAGCTACAATATATTGAGGCAATTTTAAAAAGTGCCTGAGCCCCCCTTCTTTTAGGTCCCCACTTTATTAACCTAACAATGGCCTGTTACCCAGCGACCGTTAAAGCTCCTAGAGAAAAGACAAGGAGGTCACACTGCTGTGGAAGGATTCAGCTCTCCCAAACAAATTACCTTTGGCATAGCACTGATCAACCGAATATCAACATTTTTAAAACTTTGACATGATTAGAAAAGAAAACGGGATACATTTTGTATAATGGAGTTAAAAAAGGAGATGGTTCAGTAAGTTGCCTAACTCTTGTTTTTCATGCCTTCATGAAAGGTTGATGATGATATGAATGTGTCTTTGACTGGGTTTTGAACACTCAGGATCCTATTCAATCAAACTGGTAAGCGAGTTTAGAGTATGATCATACATAATGTTATTTGTGTGCTCTGAGAAAGCTTGTGTGAGTTACGCAATTAGCTTTTTTTATAAAAAATTGTTTTCTTGAGTGTAAATGGATTTATAAAATGTGTTCTGATTTTCCAGAAACCTAGTTAACTGTTTTGATTGAAATGGTTTCATAATCACTCATACTTTCTCTAGTTAGCAAAAATGTGTAGACTTGTGTTTGCATGACTTTCAAATCAAATTGTGTTTGTCACATGCGCTGAATACAACAGATGTAGACTTTATCGTGAAACGCTTACTTACGAGCCCTTTCCCAACAATTGAAAGTACTTTTTTTTCTTGCTTAAGCTCTTATGCATTATGCATGACAGCAAGGCAAGCACTGGGAGGGGAGATGAACACAGTCTGAACACAGGAGAGCTGAACGTACACATGTCTTTTTTTCGGTTTACCAATCCAAGGACCTGGTGGGAAAGGAACTAAAAGAACAGATCCTGAAAGGACTACAGCTCAGTCTACCGCATGAACACAGGTTGGTGAAACAAACATTCCCCAACATCTGGGCTGTATGGAAAGGAGGAAGGGGAAAATACAATAGTTAGTCTGCCCTTATCCGGACCAGAACTGTTCCCTCTACAGCCTTGTTAGTAGGCCTCTACTCAAAATCTGCTTCAACCCATACTCAGATTGTATGAACAGCTTTGTTTTTACAGGTTATGAAATCCTTAAAAAATGGCCTGCACATGCTTTGGTTGAAGTTCAGGTGTCATTAAAAACAGACGTTATGACATGTTTGTTGAATCCGTGCCCAAATAGCTATCAGAGGAGGGTTGTTGCATTTTTTAAATGCTGCCGTCATTGTACTATACCTCATGTTCACCACGTGTTTGCTGTCGTTGCTAAAAGAGCACATAGTGGAAATCACTAAATCATGGCTAATGTTTTGAGCTCGTTCTAAACTATCCTATCAACGGGACCTGAAGAACTGTAATATTCTGTTTCACAGAGTCGTAGCTGAACAAGGACATTGATCATATACATCTCGCTGGGTTTTTCAATGTATTGTCAAGACCGGTCAGCAGCCTTGAGTAAGATGAGGGGGGAGGGGTGTGTCTCTTTGTTAAAAACTCTTAAGGATTAGCCCCTTTTTTTTTATTGCCTAAAATGACACCCAAATCTAACTGCCTGTAGCAAGGATATGCATATTCTTGGTACAATTTGAAAGGAAACACTTTGAAGTTTATGGAAATGTGAAAGGAATGTAGTAGAATATAACACAAAAGATCTGGTAAAAGATAATACAAAGATCATCATCTTTGAAATGCAAGAGAAAGGCCATAATGTATTATTCCAGCCCAGATGCAATTTAGATTTTGGCCACTAGATGGCATCAATGTATGTGGAAGATTTTTGACTGATCCAATGAACCATTGCATATATGTTCAAAATGTCGTATCAAGACAGCCCAAATGTGCCTGATTTGGTTATTAATAACTTTTCATGTTCAAAATTGTGCACTCTTCTCAAACAATAGCATGGAATTATTTCACTGTAATAGCTACTGTAAATTGGACAGTGCAGTTAGATTAACAAGAATTTAAGATTTCTTGAATTTAAGCTTTCTTGTTACTTACAATCTCATGCTAATCGCATTAGCCTAAATTAGCTCAACCGTCCCGTGAAAGGGACACAGATCCCGAATAAATTTTCTAACAACAACTGGTGCACGATCTCTAACGAGTTTTCATCTATATTTTTCATAGCTGTCTATGCTGGCACTAAGACGGCACTCAATGAGCTGTATAGGGCCATCAGCAAACATAAGACAATCGTGTGTACAGCCAGGTTATCATTACTCATTGTGTATTTATTCCTCGTCTTATAATTGCTCTACTTTTCTCTCTGCATTTTCGGGAAGGGCAGTAAGTAAGCATTTCACTGTTATTCTACACCCCTTGTTTACATATCATGTGTCAAATACAATTATTTGGTTTGGTTTAACTGTCTCATGTAGGTGATAGCACATAGGCCTATCCTTGAGTGACACGTGTAAAATGTGCTCTTCTGGTTGTAGACTAGCTCAAATTTTGGGTTGCATAGGTTTACATTGGATTCAGAGGAAGCAGGTTGCTTTCTTACACATACCTATGTTAACATAATTAGCTTCAAAATCAAATACATGAAAAATATTATAGGCCTGTGGTACTTAATATTACATTTATAAGGTATGTTTAAGGAAATAGCAACTGACCACAGAATATTTTAAAATGACACTGCATAGACGGATGCCCGTTGTGGGGGCATTGTAGTCTTTCGTTGGTTTCAGGGTATCAGAATGGAACAGCTATAACGGTTTCCTTCCCGCCAAATGTGTTATGCACGTTTGGCACAGATTTGGGCACCAGGCACACAGTAGCATTAGTTAGCCCTTTTTACTCTCCTTCCTTACAGGTTTATTCGTATGGTTTGACTCACTCCTCTCGAGCTTATCTTCTATAATAGGCACATTAAAAAGTCAAAAATAAACATTTCATGTGAGATTATGATTGCACTATTTCAATTGTTCCAAATGATTGATTGGGGATTCCAAATAAACAAATATGTGTTAATGAATAGCTCTCCAAAGCCAACTCTCCTGTGTCAAAAAGAGGTGTGTGATTCCACTGACAAACAAGGGGTGTAACTGTGAGTCAGTGTGCGCGCACATCTGAACAGCGACGGAAGCGCATGATGTGTCGGAATTTGTAGGAACGAGGAAGACATATAGTCCAACCGAGAAGGAGAAGCCCGCCCTGGATTACAGCTCTTTCATGGAATGTTCACTGAGGAGAACTGTCGTTTATTTTTTTTACCATCGGGAGTTTGTGATATGCGCACAAAGGTGATATGCGCACTGTGGGACCCTGAGGAATAGGCCATCAAAGTGTTCTGCGCGAAATCCAGTGACAGAGTTTCCAGCTATTCACCATTATGTAAGCGCGCACTCTAAGCAAAGTGAGAAAGCGATAATTAGCGATAAGAGGTATAGCGCATCTCTGATTCTACGATATGAGCACATCATCGCTTTAGCAGCCTATGGACCATGGCATCAAATGAAGAAGCGGTTATTTGTCCGGTGCAGGCACCTACGCTCGCCAAGCACAGGGACTTCTGACATTATTTACGCACACTCAAATATCCGACCCCTGCTCTATGCAGGGAGCAGAGGAGGCCGGTCTTATTGTTAAAAGTCAGGACTGTCATATCTGGCATCGGTGAGGTAAGCAGATCTATTCTATTCTACCTTCTTGAATGCTGCGCACGGCAACTAAGATGCGTGTAACGAGAAGACATTAAATATAACCTAGGAATCGTAGAAATAGGAGAGGTACCGCGGAAAATCGTCCTCCGACATTATCTGCCTCATCAAACGTCAGGAGAGTTTTACAGACAAATGTGACCAAATTGGAGTCATGTCTTATTTTGAGGATTCCATATTTCTGTTAGCCCATTAGTCAACCTTTTAGGGCGTGTTGTGTTAAACTGCAGCACACCTCTATTAAATGATGTTCTAGATACTAGGGAACATATCTAACAATATATCAAATCATTCATCATCATTGAGAATGACCTGTTCCCTTCTGCTCATCTGAATTTACTCTTCATTTGTCCTGTATTTGTTGACGAAGTATGTGTTGATAGAAAATGGTCCTCTTCTTGGGACAGAGGTGGATTTGGGGTAGTGTGCTACAATCCTCAAATTCATTAGTTGATATGTTTATGCAAATTATACTGTTCTATTATTGTTGACCAAACATCACACATTCACAACCCTTTCCTACCCTAGATGAGCATTCCCAAATGATCCTTAATAGGTAAGGATTTTTGAAAGAATTGTCTGTCTGGTTCTGTTTGTATCATGAGAAAGGAATCTAAAATACCATCCAAAAAACGTTCAGCTCCAGATCTACTAATCACTTTCAGGAGTGGCTTGTGAGAGATGTCTTTTTCTACCACCTGACTTCTTTCAAGCAGACCATAATTCTCCAGCCCTGCAGCAGTGAAATTCTTTCAAACTCTGAATGACATGATCATCCCTTCAGCCGTTGAGGCCTGTTGTCTGTTGCCTCCTCTGACAGAGTCATTTGAATGGTGACACTGTGAGCATTGTTCAAAAAAGCACTCGGTTGCAGTCAACGGTATGTTCTGGGTGAACAATGTCCGCCTTAGACCTCTGAGAGTTCTCTTTGTGTGAGTTCTGTCAATGACAGCCTGGGACAAACATGTTGTGACAGTATGTCCCATACAATATCTAACAAATGAACAAGCTTTTTAAGGGCTTCACCAAGCATTGTTCTATCTCAGCTGTGGCAGTTAAGAACTGGCTTACAAAGCCTGGTCACTTCATGGATTCAGCTCTTGTCTTGCTTGTTGGAAAGGTTGACACACAAGAAGCTGTACATTTTTGGAAAATATAAAAAGGGCATGTCAAAACAGACCCTTCAGAATCCTATGTTTATTTTTCCAGTGTATATATATTTTTTTTTATCTCCTTGAAATTGTGTTGAAAGTGCTTCAATGAGGTTCTCAGTTCAATCTTATTCTGCCTGTGTTTTCCCCACTTTTTGTGAAAACTGAATTACGAAAATTAGGAAAATACCATGCATGATAAATTGTCGTGAAACAAAGAGCTATGTGGCGGCTGGTGAGGAGGAGTTATAGGAGGATGCACTCATTGTAATGTCTGGAATGGAAACCACGTGTTTGTCTGCATTGTATTTATTCCACTGTGGCTCCTTGCTGTGGCTCCTTGCTTGTGGCTCTTTGCTGTGGCTCCTTGCTTGTGGCTCTTTGCTGTGGCTCCTTGCTGTGGTTCTTTGCTGTGGCTCCTTGCTTGTGGCTCTTTGCTGTGGCTCCTTGCTGTGGTTCTTTGATGTGGCACCTCTATGGTCAAGCCCTGGTTGCTTTTCGGAGAATGACTGTCTCCACAACATTGGTTCCTTCATCACCTTGGATAAGGGGAGCAGTGGTGTCACACACAACTCAGATGGCCAATGTGTCTGAAGTAACAGCTCAGGTAAGACGTCCCTCAGCTATGGCTCTTGGCTGGGCTGTGCCAGTGGCTGTATCTGCGGTTGGGGTTTATAATGTCAACCCTGGTGGTCACCTTGTCCTCCGAGACGGTTGCACTTGAGTAGTCGTCTGTCTTTGTTTCGGAACCGGTGCAAAAAAAAAAAAGCGTAATTAATATCATGTGACCACGACCAGTCTTTAATCCCACTTGTCTGCCAAGATCTTGGCTGCTTTATGTTGACAAAGCACTGAAGCATTCTTTCAAATGTGCCTGACAGGCCTTGGAAACTGCTTACTACAGTAGGTGCAAGAGAAGCGCTCACTCTGAGAGTGTGCATGCATATACTATGTTTGAGTGAGTAGGCCTATGTGAAAGGGAAAGAGTGTGTTTTATAACATACATGATATTTCTACACAGTATGTGTATAATAAGTCTTTTCGAACCCATTGTTACCAGGATTGAATACTATTTGATTAGAGTGATCATTAACTCCTGACAAATACATTTTATGGAGGCAAAGGAATTTCATTAGTCTGGTCAGCAGATGTATAGCTTTTCCATACGAACAAGACAAGGGATCTGCGACAAGGGTAGAATCTCATTACAATGTTGTTTTGTCCAAACCTTTTCAGTGAAGTATCCTACTGCATTATTAAATTCTAATCATCCTGATGCGTCTTCTACCCTGCTCGTTTGAATGAAACAGATTGATTGTGTGCTTTAGACCATTGCAAAGTATTCACATACACAGTCTGGGTCCACAATGGCATGTCTGAGAGAGACTCCTTCACTGTGGCCAAACAGAATGCAGCTAGAGATGAAGCACGTCTCTCTCTCTGTCTGTCATTATCTCCACAGACCAGTGATTCAGTTGGCACTGCTACCCTCTGTCTATCACAAAGTAATAAAGGAATTTTAAATGTTATATTATTAGCTACAGTTGAAGTCGGAAGTTTACATACACCTTAGCCAAATACATTTAAACTCAGTTATTCACAATTCCTGACATTTAATCCCAGTAAAAATGCCCTGTTTTAGATCAGTTAGGATCACTACTTTATTTTAATGTCAGAATAATAGTAGCGAGAGATTTATTTCCGCTTTTATTTCTTTCATCACATTCCCAGTGGGTCAGAAGTTTACATACACTCAATTAGTATTTGGTAGCATTGCCTTTAAATTGTTTAACTTGGGTCAAATGTTTAGGGTAGCCTACCACAAGCTTCCCACAATAAGTTTGGTGAATTTTGGCCCCTTCCTCCTGACAGAGCTGGTGTAACTGAGTCAGGTTTGTAGGCCTCCTTGCTCGCACACGCTTTTTCAGTTCTGCCCACACATTTTCTATAGGATTGAGGTTAGGGCTTTATGATGGCCACTCCAATACCTTGACTTTGTTGTCCTTAAGCCATTTTGCCACAACCTTGGAAGTATGCTTGGGGTCATTGTCCATCTGGAAGACCCATTTGTGACCAAGCTTTAACTTCCTAAGTGATATCTTGAGATGTTGTTTCAATGTATCCACATAATTGTCCTTCCTCATGATGCCATCTATTTTGTGAAGTACACCAGTCCCTTCTGCAGCAAAGCACCCCCACAACATGATGCTGCCACCCCCGTGCTTCACGGTTGGGATGGTGTTCTTCGGCTTGCAAGCCTCCCCCTTTTTCCTCCAAACATAACAATGGTCACAATCTTTGTCCCCATGTGCAGTTGCAAACTGTAGTCTGGCTTTTTTTATGGCAGTTTTGGAGCAGTGGCTTCTTCCTTACTGAGCTGCCTTTCAGATTATGTCGATATAGGACTCGTTTTACTGTGGATATAGATACTTTTGTACCTGTTTCCTCCAGCATCTTCACAAGGTCCTTTGCTGTTGTTCTGGGATTGATTTGCACTTTTCGCACCATTGTACATTCATCTCTAGGAGACAGAAAGCGTCTCCTTCCTGAGCGGTACGAAGGCTGCGTGGTCCCATGGTGTTTATACTTGTGTACTATTGTTTGTACAGATGAACGTGGTACCATCAGGCGTTTGGAAATTGCTCCCAAGGATGAACCAGACTTGTGGAGGTCTATAAAAAAAATTGAGGTCTTGGCTGATTTCTTTTGATTTTCCCATGATGTCAAGCAAAGAAGCACTGAGTTTGAAGGTAGACCTTGAAATACATTGCCGGGTACACCTCCAATTGACTCAAATCAACTTAGTGTATGTAAACTTCTGACCCACTAGAATTGTGATACAGTGAATTATAAGTTAAATAATCTGTCTGTAAACAATTGTTGGACAAATTACTTGTGTCATGCACAAAGTAGATGTTCTAACCGACTTGCCAAAACTATAGTTTGTTAACAAGACATTTGTGGAGAGGTTGAAAAACGAGTTTTAATGACTCCAACCTAAGTGTATGTAAACTTCCAACTTCCACTGTATGTACTGTGTTTTAACAATGTGCAAATAGTTGAAGTACAAAGGGAAAATAAACTCACTCTCTTTCTCTCTGTTAGCACATACACACAGTTAACTATCTGTCACCAACCAGAATGCGCTCTGTTCTGGTTCAGCAGAGCTTCGATCAAGTTGGTTCGACCAGTTCCTCTCGCTCAACTGCCCTGACATTATGTGACATCATATTGTCTCTTCTGGTACCTTTTTATTCAGTAGTACCATTGTTTACTTGACATGCACGTTGAGGTCAGGTATTGTGTTTCGTATGCTGGTAGAGGGGAGACATTGTTTTGTTTTTGTTGCAGAGTGATCTATGGGCACAGTAGCTGACAGCGAACATTAAAGTAAATATTCTGTGAGTGCCTGAGGCTCAAGCTCCTCCTGTGCACTCAGTGGTGCTACTGTAAAGCTATCCCTATCTCATAGCTGTAACCTAAGAAGCAAGAGTTAATGTCAAGTCATGCCCTCTCTCTCATACCCAGGTTTTCCTGCTCTGCTTGGCCAAGGCCCTCACTGAGCAGTAGCACTTTAATCTGCCTCCTTCAGAACTACTGTCTGCCAGCCTGACACACACACCTGCCTCACTAAAGCTCCCTAAATAGGTTTAAACCAGGCTAACCTCTCTCTCGTCCACAAGGCATGCTACTGAAAGTGTCCTCTCTTATTCACACCTTCACACTCACATATCGCCCTATCACTCCTCAACAGTGCATCCTGATTCATTCATTCTGGCATTCACCATATAAGAAACATTTCCCATGCTGCATTGCCAACAACAATAGACTGAGTGATTATTTTATGTCCTGTTGTTGATATGATACGATGGAAATATTTATTGAATTACTTTCTTTCAGCTCAACTCTATCAAACTAGACCTAAGGGGTCTCTGGGTTTTTATGTGTCACGGTTGTTTTTTTACACTTGAGTGTTTATTTTCCTTACAAATTAAGTTTCTGAACATCAGACGTCATGTAATATCATGAGAGTATTGTTCTTCGATGTTTATATAGCATGCATTTTAGAGCAACGGTTCTATGATAGAATATAAAACTAATGGCTTTCTTCTGCTTGTTTCCGCAGTGGGAGGTGATTGACATCGTGGACACAGTGAGCGGACCTCACTAAAAAACCTCTCCAACAGTCGTCGTGCCATCCTCACTTCTTACTCACTGTGAAGCGCTGTAACAAGAGAGTGATGTGGACTATTTGGGACTATTCATCAGTAAAGTTGGCTGCAGAAGTAGCAGTCCTCCCTGAGCACCAGGCCTGACTGTTAATAGCTCAGCTCAGCCAGCCTGGTTCCCTCTCCTTCTTCCTGTGTCTGATTCAGAGAGAAGCTCTGCCCAGCCTCCCACCCCTCCCCCCCCCACCCCTCACGTTGTTGCAGGAGTTGAGTCTCTGCTGCCCAGGGAGGGCTCCAGACATGTCCACCAAGGCGCCCATATACCTGAAGCGGCGGAGCAGGAAGGGTAAGAAAGAAAAGCTGCGGGACATCCTCTCCTCGGACATGATCAGTCCTCCGCTTGGGGACTTCCGCCACACCATCCACATCGGCAGCGGCGGGGGGGAGGACAACCTATTTGGGGACCTGTCCTTCCTGGAGGGGAAGTTCCACCTGCTCCCTGGGCAGCAGGGCGACTGCCTATCCCAGCGCTCTTCCATGTACGCAGAGCCCTTCCAGTTCAGCCATACTGCCAGCATCAGCGGACACACAGCCTCCTCAGAGAGCTCCCCCCTTCTGAAGAACGCCCTCTCTCTGCCCGTCATTGGAGGGTTGCAGGCCATCACCCTGCCCGTCACCTCTGCACCCCCCACTGTCTCCCACCCGCCTCAGAACGCAGCCCCCCCACCCAAACCTCCTCGACTGCACCTGGATGACAAGATCCTGATGACCCATCACCCAGGTCTGGACTCCCCCTTGGCCCAGACTCCCAGCAGGACTTCCCAGTTCTGCCCACCCTCTCCCAGGTTTTCATCAGACAACGATGTGTGTATCCAGGACCCCTATCTGGATGACCGGGTTCAGGAGCGTCCCTACTTGTCCAATGCAGGCTCCCTGCTCTCCCTGCACCTGGACCTGGGCCCCTCCATCCTGGATGACGTGCTGCAGATCATGGACCGCCAGCGCCTCAATGGCCTCAACGGAACCTGTCTGCAGGGAGGACGGCAAGAGCTCTACACCTGACCATGGGAAGTCCTCCTCCCTCGGTCCTCTGTCCCTCGTAGTGTAACACAGGAGGTTCTGACCTCAACCAGGCCTTGCTTGATCACAAGGCTGGGTTTGTACAGTAGTTTGCTCATATTAAGTGCTTTTTTTCTGGAACTTAACATCAGTTTCTGTTAGTGTTTTAATTGATATTGAATATCTTTCTACACTTTTCCATATTTGAATTACTTAATGTAGGAAGTGTTGTCTAATGAGGTGACATGAGCCAAAAGCTGACTGTTAAATCTCCTTTGCCCTTCCTCCAAAGAGTACATGAAGAGATTGGGGAAAGAATACACTGCTGGTCAGGAACTGAGGTCAGCATATCTGTTTGGGCTAATATGTCAGTGGGAAGGGTATGGTAAACTTGAAGGTCAGTGTTAGATCATTTTTTTACTGCACCTGAGCTGTAGACTACTCTACGTACTCCGAAGATCACAGTTTGCTGCGCGTGTCATACAGATTTCTCCAGCTTATGAAGCTATTCTGGAACAGACATTCTATTCAGACTCTACTTGATTGGGGATATTGTTCTCAAAGACACACACTTACGGAAAGATGAACTGTACAACAGGGATGATGTCATCTCTGCAAGGACAGAGAGCCAGAGTGGGAGAGGAGGTCACCTCCCTGAGTCTCTGTCTTCAGCTTTTTGTTCATTTTTACTGCAAGATTGTGAAAGTTATAACTTTGTATCAGGAGAGACACTGAGTGTTGGAGAGTGCAGTTCCATATCTGTCGTCCTTTCAGCAGATCTACAGAGCAAAGCGCTCTGTTTTTACTGGCTCTCAGGCTCTGGTCATTGAGATGTTGGACACGTTTTGATTCACAACCTGAGACTGCTCATAAAGAGATTCTCACCGCTGTAGCCATCCAAGTCCTTGTGTTGCTCCAACTATCTCTGTACCAACACAGAAAAGTTCACAATCAGACTATTACCAATGTTATCTTGAATTCTAGTGACAAGATACTTCAGTGTTTGCAGTACAATACAGCGTAGAGTTGCTGGAACACCAATTGCTGCATGGGGTATATATTTTTCTATTTCAGTATTACATCAACAACAATGTAGCAATCAACTGGATAATGATAACAGGTTAATGATTCTTCACAAACCCAATAAGAAATGCTTTATTATTTGCACCCAAAGGTGCACTGATTCACTTCAACATTGTACAAATGATTTCAAAAGTGAAATGATAGATCATTTAGAACATACGTTGGTTCTTTGATAACGGTGGACCAATGATGTGCAGGTCTACCTTAAGAATGGCAAAAAACGCTGGATACCCGTTAACCCATTTATAATGTACCCAACAGGGGTTCTATACATTACATGTCCTCCTGTAGGCTAACATACATTACATTAATGCATAACGCTAAACAATATCGTTATAGTATTATATTTGATTAATCTCATATTAGATCAAATGTCTTGATACTTTCACACACTTACTAAAGCACTATAACCCTGTTGGCATTGTAACTGCATATATCTACGTTAATTACAGCTTTTAAACTGCTCTATAATTCTGTTTACTTTTGGATATCAACTCATCAGATCAAATCTATCAAAATATAATGTTCTCACTCCATACATACCCACCCTGTCACAGGCGTCCAGTAGCACCTTAATTGAAGGGAATGGGCTCATTTAAAAAAAATGAACTAATGACTGCTCAAACCCTCCCTTAACCCGGACGACATTGGGCTAATTGTGCGCCGTCCTATGGGACTCCCGATCACGGCATGTTGTGATACAGCCCGGGATCAAACCAGAGTCTGTAGTGACACCTCTAAAACTGAGATGCAGTGCCTTAGACCGCTGCGCCACTCAGGAGAAAATCATAGTAATGGCTGGAACGGAATAAATGGATTGGTATCGAACACATCAAATAAATGGTTTCCACGTGTTTGATACCATTCCATTCACTCAATTCCAGACATTATTATGAGTCATCCTCCCCTCAGCAGCCTCCTGTGCACCCTGTGCATGCTCAAGTGATTACTAAATTAGATGGAAAATAACTTGGGCTCCATAGCTGACATGTTGAGAAGAGGACTATATTAATAGACATATGTTGCAGAGAGAGAGAGAGAGAGAGGATGTGATTAGAGGTGCTGCAGTGCAGTCTGTTTGGACTCTGCGAGAGAGAGAGAGAGAAAGGATATGGTAAGATGTGCTGCAGTGCAGTCTGTCTGGAGCTGGAGCCAGAGCCTGCAGTGCAGTCTGTCCTGCTGACCATGGCCAGGCCAGAATGGTGTTACGTAAGCCTGTGTCTGTTTCCTCTGGAGCTCTGCTGACAGATCTGCAGCCAGCCACTCAGTGACAGGGGAGCTGTACGGTGCAGAACATTGTGTCAGGCTCTCCTGCAGCGTTTGGGACAGCACCTGTTGACAGACTGACATCAACACTACTAACCTTCACTGGCTCCTGCAACTGCAATAAATCCAGATTTCTATAATCTACTCAGTTGTATGCTGCACCTAATGACTATGGTAACATATTTTGGTGTTACTCTTTATGTTGTGATATGCATGGTATGCCTCCTACAACAACTGAACTCAAGTTATTTTGGCATGTTTCCTATTGTATCTAGCTACTAGTCTAGACCTCCAAGTAAGTGTTGGCTGTTTTAGAAAGTGGTTGCAGCATACAGAGCCAAAACCCTTTGTCGTCATCACTCCGTTTATCATAGTTGCACTGGCTTCTGCCAATACCTGAATCGCCAGATATGAGGCTCCACTTCCCTACATATTTATTTGGACAGTGAAGCTAAAACTTTTAATTTGGTTCTATACTCCACCATTTTGGATTTGAGATCAAATGTTTTATATGAGGCGATGGAACAAAATGTCACCTTTTTATTTAGGGTATTTTCATATATATACAGTATGTTTTACCGTTTAGAAATGAAAGAACTTTGTATGTAGTCCCCCCATTTTGAAGGTATCATAAGTATTTGGACAAATTCACTTAGTGTATTAAAGTAGTCAAAAGTACAACTCTACTCTGTAACTTTCTCACTCATCATTATTCACGATTCATTCATGATTATCCATAATCATGGTAGCTTCCAAATTAATGTACAAATGCTCAGAAACATTCTATATTATTTACAATAAAGTGACTCCAAAAATACATTATTTACAATTCATTTCTACACAACTGTCCGGAACACCTGGTACTCTCATGTATGATTCAGTGTTGCTTGCCTCAAAGCGCACATAGGAGTAATTTAGCTCATCTTGTAGGCTTGTGTCACTGGGCAACTAACGGCTCTGCTTCCCTTTGTAGTTCGTAATAGATTGCAACCCCTGCCACATCCGACGAGCATCGGAGAAGGTGCAGTATTTGTATTTATTATGGATCCCCATTAGCTGCTGCCAAAGCAGCAGCTACTCTTCCTGGGGTTTATTATGGATCCCCATTAGTTCCTGCCAAAGCAGCAGCTACTCTTCCTGGGGTCCAGCAAAATTAAGGCAGTTTATACAATTTTAAAACATTACAATACATTGAACGATTTCACAATACATACACTGTGTGTCCTCAGGCCCCTACTCCACCACTACCACAGTACTAAATCCATTTATCCATAAATCCCCATCTTATCTACTCGTGCATCAATATGTTTTGACCATGACAGTTTACAATCTAGGGTTACTCCAAGCAGTTTAGTCATCTCAACTTGCTCAATTTCCACATTATTTATTACAATATTTAGTTGAGGTTTAGAGTTATGTGAGTGTTTTGTTCCAAAAACAATGCTTTAAGTTTAAGAAATATTTAGGGCTAACTTATTCCTTGACACCCACTCTGAAACTCACTGCAGCTCTTTGTTGAGTGTTGCAGTCATTTCAGTCGCTGTAGTAGTTGACGTGTTGAGTCATCCGCATACATAGAAACTCTGGCTTTACTCAAAGTCAGTGGCATGTCGTTAGTAAAAATTGAAAAAAACAAGTGGCCTAAACAGCTACCCTGGGGAATTTCTGATTCTAACTGGATTATATTTGATAGGCTTCCATTAAAGAACACCCTTTGTGTTCTGTTAGACAAGTAACTCTTTATCCACATTATAGCAGGGGGTGTAAAGCCATAACACATATGTTTTTACAGCAGCAGCAGACTATGCTCAATAATGTCAAAAGCTGCACTGAAGTCTAACAAGACAGCCCCCACAATCATTTTATCATCAATTTCTCTCAGCCAATCATCAGTCATTTGTTGTAAGTGCTGTGCTTGTTGAGTGTCATTCCCTATAAGCATGCTGAAATTCTGTTGTCAATTTGTTTACTCTAAAATAGCATTGTATCTGGTCAATCACACATTTTTTCCAGAAGTTTACTAAGGGTTGGTAACAGGCTGATTGGTTGGCTATTTGAACCAGTAAAGGGGGCTTTGCTATTCTTGAGTAGCTTCCCTCCAAGCCTGAGGGCACACTCTCTAGTAGGCTTAAATTAAAGACGTGGAAAATAGGAGTGGCAATATCGTCTGTTATTATCCCACAGTAATTTTCCATCTAGATTGTTAGACCCTGGTAGCTTGTCATTGTTGATAGACAACAATAATTGTTTCACCTCTTCCACACTGACTTTACGGAATTCAAATGTACAATTCTTGTCTATCATAATTTGGTCTGGTATAATTGGATGTGTAGTGTCAGCGTTTGTTGCTGGAATGTCATCCCTAAGTTTGCATATCTTGCCAGTGGGATTCAATCTGTCCTGTATTTACGCTTTGCCTGTTGATGGTTCTTCGGATGGCATAGCGGGATTCTTATAAGGGTTAGAGTCCCGCTCCTTGAAAGTGGCAGCTTAGCCATGGCTTCTGGTTGGGGTATGTATGTACGGTCACGGTGGGGACGACGTCATCGATGTACTTATTGATGAAGCCAGTGACTGATGTACTCCTCAATGCCATCAGAAGAATCCCGGAACATGCTGCAGTCTGTGATACAGTAGCAAAAGAGTCCTGTAGCTTAGCATCTGCGTCATTTGACCACTTCCGTATTGAGCAAGTCATTGGTACTTCCTGCTTTAGTTTTTACTTGTAAGCAGGAATCAGGAGGATAGAGTTATGGTCAGATTTGCCAAATGGAGGACGAGGGAGAGCTTTGTATGCGTCTCTGTGTGTGGAGTAAAGGTGGTCTAGAGTATTTTTTTCCCCCCTCTGGTTGCACATGTAACATGCTTAAACAGATTTAGGTTTCCCTGCATTAAAGCGCCGTCTCTGGATGAGCATTTTCTTGTTTGCTTAATGCCTTATACAGCTCGTTGAGTGCAGTCTTAGTGCCACCATCGGTTTGTGGTGATAAATAGACAGCTACGAAAAATATAAATGAAAACTCTCTTTGTAAATTGTGTGGTCTACAGCTTATCATGAGATACTCTACCTCAGGTGAGCAAAACCTCAAGACTTCCTTAATATTAGATTTCATGCACCAGGTGTTATTGACAAATAGACACAGACCGCTGGGGTGGTCTGTGCAAACTTATCTTACAGGAAGATACTGTTCTATCTTGCAGATGTACGAAAAACCCAGCCAGCTGAATGTTATCCATGTTGTTTTTCAGCCACGACTCGATGAAACATAAGATATTAGAGTTTTTAATGTCCCGTTGGTAGGATAGTCTTTATCGGAGCTCATTCAGTTTATTATCCAGTGATTGCATGTTGGCTAATAGGACTGATGGTAGAGGCATGTTACCCACTCACCGTCGGATTCTCCAGACCTACGACCGCTATATCTCCGTCTCTTCTTCATGCGAATTACAGGGATTTGGGCCATGTCCGGTGTCTGAAGTAAATTCTTCACGTCCGACTTGTTAAAGAAAAAAATCTTCATCCAGTACGAGGTGAGTAATCACTGACCTGATATCCAGATGCTATTTTCTGTCGTACTAGACAGTGGCAGAAAAATTATGTACAAAATAAGTTACAAATAATGCAAAATAACACACACAATAGCACAATTGGTTAGGAGCCTGTAAAACGGCAGCCATCTCCTCCGGCTCCATTATTATCTTCCCAGCACAAGGTGCACTTGTGTAATGATTATGCTGTTTAATCAGCTTCTTGAAATGCCACACCTGTCAGGTGGATGGATTATCTTGGCAAAGGAGAAATGTTCACTAACAGGGATGTAAACACATTTGTGTATAAAATCTGAATGAAATAAGCTTTTTGTGCATATGGAACATTTCTGGGATCTTTTATTTCAGCTGATGAAACATGGGACCAACACTTTGCATGTTGAGTTTATATTTTTGTTCAGTGTACTTATGACACCTTCAAATGAGGGGACTAGATGCAGAAAGTACTTTTCATTTCTAAACGGTAAAACCGATATGAATGAAAATACCTTAAAATAAAAAGGTGCAATTCTGTACTGTCGCCTCATTCGAAACATTTGCTCTCAAATCCAAAATGCTTGAGTATAGAGCCAAATTAAAGACTTGAGCTTCACTGTCCAAATAAATAGTCAGTTTAATATTTACCAAACTTCAAGGTTTTGTAGATATCTCTATTACATCATAACCTTTGCTGATCTTTATGTATGATAATGACTCTTATCGTGCTGCTATCAATTGGCATATTTTACATGTTTGGACAAAGTGTTTACTTGCATCACACAATTACAAGCTGTAAATGATTATGAATAAATGCAATGTTATGGATAGAAGAAGAAAGACATCCTTGTTTAGTTTTTCTATGTGTGTGTGTGCGCGTGCCCGCGCCCACGTTCTCTTGTTTGCTATGGTCCCTCCAGTTTTTGAATAGCCCTGGGAATGGCTCCAACTTGCTTTGTTAACACAGGGCCCTCGACACACACAGCCAGTGACCCTGAGAGCAGGGGCGGTCTGGAAACACCACTGAGAGGGGCCCTGCAGGGGGAGGATCTCAGAAGGGAGGTAGACAGGCGAGTGAAAAGGCCGTGCAGAGGGAGAGAACAAATATATATTTTTAACCTTTTTTCTCTTAATTGGTGTATCTCTGATCAGAGCAAATAGTTGAAGCAAACAAGTTAAAAATATCACTTCTTTCTGTTTCAACTGTGTTTTCAATTTGATTTGCTGTTGAGATTTTGTTCTGCCTCTTTGAGCTTTAGAGTCTTCAAGGAACTTCAGAGATAGGAAGATCCCACTGGGCAAACACTGGTTGAAGATTTCCTAGGTGACCTCCAGAATTTATTTGTGTTGATTATGGGACCACCCAGTCTATTCCTCTCTTATTTAATCATGCTCAAAACCTCATGCTGTAAGTGGAACGTGTCCCCGCTGGCCTGGATAAATTATTTAACTCCTAATCTAAAACACTAATGACATTCGAAGGAGACCCCTTGTGAGTTTCACAATCAAACAAGTGTGTTGTGCTTCACTGTCTCCCTCATTGGCTGGGAACACCAGCTGTGTGTCTAGGTCTAAAAGCATGGCATGCACAGATGTAAGAGGGCATAGTTTTAATGGAAAGGCCTGCCTAGAGCAGAGTGACCAATGCCAGCCTCTTTCTCCCTGGTCTGAGTTTGGACCTCTGCTTGGGTGTAATAAGTAATATTGGGCCACTGACAGGCTGAAAGTGGATAGCATTCAGAGAGTTGGACAGTTTACATGTCAGAAAAGCTCCTTGAAGTCCATGCCCAGAATGATTCCTTCCTTCCATGTGCTTACATCGCCATCTGCTGGACATTTTTGTGTATCACTAAAAGTAGTACATTTAATCCGTTTTAATAGCAACACTGAAGTCTAAATGACATGTACGTCATACGCGTCATATTTTCCAATAAAATAATGAAAGACATGATTTAATCATATTTACTGAAATTGCATAGCTGGCTAATGTACTCTGCCCTAAACTATGAGTGGTTAACTTTTTTTGTAAACTCTATTTGATACATAATTGCAACACTATAACCTTGGTCTTCTTTACAAACTGAAAAAAAATGTATTGCGCATGCACAACCTTTCACGGCAAAGCGAACCAAGATGGCGGCTGTTGTTGAAAATGTTGTAAAACTGTAAGTAGCTATGTTCTTTCCCCCTAGCTAGTTAAAGTATGCACATGTGTTTTACGTTTAAATGTAAAGGTCGGTGGTAACAGAAACATGTAAATGGTATAGTAAATTGTCTTAAGATGTTCGGTAAAAGAACCGAATAACTCAGTTTTCAAACTGTGTCAGTACTCATAGCTAAACGGACCTGCTCTGTCAAGTGTTTTTGTATAATGGACACTTTGAAATTAACCAAGTGTCATCATTATATAATCAAACGTTGGGCACTAGTTAGCAAATGTACACGAAGAACTGCATATCCGCAACTCCATCCATAATCCTAATTCCACGCCAGTTTGAAAACACCCACGGTGAGAGAGATGGGATGGTGACATGTTAGTTTACAATCATTAGCATGTTAGCTGGCAACTTGGTTATTAAGTTCAG
Source organism: Oncorhynchus mykiss (assembly GCF_057628025.1). Lineage (NCBI taxonomy): Eukaryota > Metazoa > Chordata > Actinopteri > Salmoniformes > Salmonidae > Oncorhynchus > Oncorhynchus mykiss. The sequence goes on from NC_143050.1 coordinate 17,916,513, forward strand.
TTAACTGCAGTGCGTATAGCTAATGTTGTTGTTTTACAATGTAGTCCTTCAAGCTAGAAATTTGTTCAAATCCTGGTGTTCAATCAGTATTATGAATATATCTGCTGACACTGTCTGCATTCGTGGTCCTGGGATGCTTTCATGTGGAAATGGAATGCATGTTTTGTTGTTTAGCTTCCCAACAGAAAATCCATGTCACCACAATGCATTAGTCACTATGACGAACGTCCTTGAGGCATTGTTAAAACTAGCTTTTGCCAAAAGATTAGAGTAATATGAATCAGATGTTCTTCAAGACAAATTCTACCAATAAAAAAAGAAAATGACCATGGCATGCAATGCAACAAATGTTTCAAACTCGTGAACTGCTGTGTGTTCATCACGGAAACCATTTACAGTTTAAGAACCAAATGGAAGCAAACCTACCAGAATTTGTCCAATAGAAATCTCGTTTTCGTTGCAAAATGTTTTTGTTAGGCGTAAACCATTTTGCAACAGAACCTGTGTAATTTTTTATTTAACCTTTATATAAAAAACATCCTGTGGCGGACTGCAATAGCATCGAATAGTCCCCGTGATATGCAACTGTTCAGGGAAGTCCGGAACCAATACACGCAGTCAGGAAAGCTAAGGCCAGCTTCTTCAGGCAGAAGTTTGCATCCTGTAGCTCCAACTCCAAAAAGTTCTGGGACACTGTGAAGTCAATGGAGAACAAGAGCACCTCCTCCCAGCTGCCCACTGCACTGAGGCTAGGTAACACGGTCACCACCGATAAATCCATGATTATCGAAAACTTCAATAAGCATTTCTCAACGGCTGGCCATGCCTTCCGCCTGGCTACTTCAACCTCGGCCAACAGCCCCGCCCCCCCCGCTGCTCCTCGCCCAAGCCTCTCCAGGTTCTCCTTTACCCAAATCCAGATAGCAGATGTTCTGAAAGAGCTGCAAAACCTGGACCCGTACAAATCAGCTGGGCTTGACAATCTGGACCCTCTATTTCTGAAACTATCCGCCACCATTGTCGCAACCCCTATTACCGGCCTGTTCAACCTCTCTTTCATATTGTCTGAGATCCCCAAGGATTGGAAAGCTGCCGCAGTCATCCCCCTCTTCAAAGGGGGAGACACCCTGGACCCAAACTGTTACAGACCTATATCCATCCTGCCCTGCCTATCTAAGGTCTTCGAAAGCCAAGTCAACAAACAGGTCACTGACCATCTCGAATCCCACTACCTTCTCCGCTGTGCAATCTGGTTTCCGAGCCGGTCACGGGTGCACCTCAGCCACACTCAAGGTACTAAACGATATCATAACCGCCATCGATAAAAGACAGTACTGTGCAGCCGTCTTCATCGACCTTGCCAAGGCTTTCGACTCTGTCAATCACCATATTCTTATCGGCAGACTCAGTAGCCTCGGTTTTTCGGATGACTGCCTTGCCTGGTTCACCAATTACTTTGCAGACACAGTTCAGTGTGTCAAATCGGAGGGCATGCTGTCCGGTCCTCTGGCAGTCTCTATGGGGGTGCCACAGGGTTCAATTCTCGGGCCGACTCTTTTCTCTGTATACATCAATGATGTTGCTCTTGCTGCGGGCGATTCCCTGATCCACCTCTACGCAGACGACACCATTCTATATACTTTCGGCCCGTCATTGGACACTGTGCTATCTAACCTCCAAACAAGCTTCAATGCCATACAACACTCCTTCCGTGGCCTCCGACTGCTCTTAAACGCTAGTAAAACCAAATGCATGCTTTTCAACCGATCGCTGCCTGCACCCGCATGCCCGCCTAGCATCACCACCCTGGATGGTTCCGACCTAGAATATGTGGACATCTATAAGTACCTAGGTGTCTGGCTAGACTGCAAACTCTCCTTCCAGACTCATATCAAACATCTCCAATCGAAAATCAAGTCAAGAGTCGGCTTTCTATTCCGCAACAAAGCCTCCTTCAAGCACGCCGCCAAGCTTACCCTAGTAAAACTGACTATCCTACCGATCCTCGACTTCGGCGATGTCATCTACAAAATGGCTTCTAACACTCTACTCAGCAAACTGGATGCAGTCTATCACAGTGCCATCCGTTTTGTCACTGGCCCTCGTCGGCTGGCCCTCGCTACATATTCGTCGCCAGACCCACTGGCTCCAGGTCATCTACAAGTCCATGCTAGGTAAAGCTCCGCCTTATCTCAGCTCACTGGTCACGATGGCAACACCCATCCGTAGCACGCGCTCCAGCAGGTGTATCTCACTGATCATCCCTAAAGCCAACACCTCATTTGGCCGCCTTTCGTTCCAGTACTCTGCTGCCTGTGACTGGAACGAATTGCAAAAATCGCTGAAGTTGGAGACTTTTATCTCCCTCACCAACTTCAAACATCAGCTATCTGAGCAGCTAACCGATCGCTGCAGCTGTACATAGTCTATTGGTAAATAGCCCACCCATTTTCACCTACCTCATCCCCATACTGTTTTTATTTATTTACTTTTCTGCTCTTTTGCACACCAATATCTCTACCTGTACATGACCATCTGATCATTTATCACTCCAGTGTTAATCTGCAAAATTGTAATTATTCGCCTACCTCATGCCTTTTGCACACATTGTATATAGACTCCCCCTTTGTTTTCTACTGTGTTATTGACTTGTTAATTGTTTACTCCATGTGTAACTCTGTGTTGTCTGCTCATACTGCTATGCTTTATCTTGGCCAGGTCGCAGTTGCAAATGAGAACTTGTTCTCAACTAGCCTACCTGGTTAAATAAAGGTGAAATAAAAATGTAAAAAACTTTATAACTAGGCAAGTCAGTTAACAAATTCTTATTTACAATGATGGCCTAGTGGGTTAACTGCCTTGTTCACCGGCAGAACAACATATTTTTTATCTTGTCAGCTCTGGGATTTGGGCCAGCAGCCTTTCAGTTACTGGCCCAATGCTCTAACCACTAGGCTACCTACTTCCCCAAATAATACAAGTAATACGCCCCTGTTGTCTCTCATAGACCTCTTTCCATACCCACTTTCCCGAAAGCTTCTGTATCCCTTTGCCTAAAATGGATTTAAGATTGTCTTAGTGCTACGAAGCTTTGAAGACAGATTTATGTAAGTAAAAAATAGGTTTCACTCAAGCTGTTTCGTGTTGAAAAGCTGAGCCAGCAGAGGCTGCTGCTCCCAACCAGGCAGACCGCTGTTGCCAAGCCAACAAAAGAGCAACTGCTGACATTCTCAACAGTGACTGAGTTCAGGGACACAATGATGTAGTCTGCTTGCCTGCCTCCCCGAGGTGCCAGCTTAAACAGGACCAAAAGGTTTTTAGCTGTGGCTGTGATAGATAAAGGCTTTGAAGTTTGAACAATTTTAAGCCTCTTTTACAACACGCTAGAGCAGTAGAATTTAGACATGATTTGTTTTAGAGGTCGTAGGACACATACCATACCAACCTCTTTATGGTAGAGATGCAATACAGGTACTGTCAGTTGTTGAACTGATGCATGAAGGTTTATTTGTTTAGATCCTTTTGCAGAAGCAGCAGTTACTCTTCCTGGGGTCCACAGTAATGTATCATTCTTCTAACAGTATACACAGGCAGTGTGTTTCCTGGTGCTAACTTGTCCCTGGCTGTTCCTCTCGGTGTGTGGGTGAAGGCTGGGAGAGCAGTGCTACAGAGATGCCATGGAGCAGTGCCATAACTACAACGCCCGGCTATGTGCCGAGAGGAGTGTCCGAATGCCCTTCCTGGACTCTCAGACTGGAGTGGCGCAGAGCAACTGTTACATTTGGATGGAGAAGAGACACAGGGGACCAGGTAAATACATTACACATCTACACAAATTGAAGTCACATACAGTATTTCAACTACTGAGTTCACAGCCTGGAGTAGTAGGCTATATGAGTTTTTCCAGTACACATTTATGTTATAGCCCTGGACACACCTCATTCAACCTGCCAGGGGCTTGATGATTACTAGAATCAAGTGTGCTTGTCTAGGCCACAACGGAAACGTCTACTGTTGGGGGTACTGGAGGACCGGAGTTGTTAAACATTCATCATCTTCTCATGATCTGGAAACGAAAACAAAAGAGATCACTATAGTTCAAGCACTCGGTAGAAATTGTGTTCACCTATGTTTCCAACCACACCAATGTGTCGGAGGAAACACCATACAGCTCTAGCCACAAGGAGTCGCTTGAGCACAATGGGACAAGAACATCCCAGCCAGCCAAACCCTCCCTTAACCCGGACGACGCTCGGCCAATTGTGTGAGTCGGCTCATAGGTCTCCCGGTCGCGGCCGGCTGCAACACAGCCCGGGATCGAACCCGGATCTGTAGTGACGCCTCAAGCGTGCCTTAGGCTGCTGCGCCACTCGGGAGGCCATAAAGTGAAAGTTAATGTCTGTTTTATAGGTCATCATATATGTCTAGGTACATTAGTGTGCATCTTCTGTCCTCTCTCAGGAGTGGCCCCAGGACAGCTGTACACCTACCCATCCCGCAGGTGGAGGAAGAAACGACGAGCCTTCCCCCCAGAGGATCCCCGGCTGGTCTTCCCCCCTCTAAAGTCAGGTACGTCCTAATCATGGGATACTGGTCAGCTTAATAACACTATAACTGTGTTGACGTGTTTGTGTGCCCCTCTGTGCCAGAGTTCTCTGTTGGTTCTTCACTCCTTTGTAAAGGTTGTTTGTGGTTCTCCCTGTCTGTAGAACTGGACTTGGGTTTTAAGAAGGATGCCCTGTCATCATCTGATGGCAGCAGTCTGGAAGCCCTGCTGAAGGGGGAACCCCTGGACAAACGGGGTCCTCCGGAGTTCCATGGGCCAGAAGAGGAGTCCCGTCTGGCAGACTACACTTGTGGGGGAGTCACCCCTGCAGCACGCGTCAGAAAGGTACCGTAGCATGCTCTGGTTGGAGGGATCGTGTGATACATAGCATGGTTTACAGTTTGTTACTCCTCCAATGACATTAGATACTACAGCAACATGCATTCTTCTGTCTATACAGAGAGTCCTGGAGCCAGATGACTTCCTGGATGACTTGGAGGATGAGGACTATGAGGAGGACACCCCCAAAAGAAGAGGCAAAGGAAAGGGAAAGGTGAGTGAAGCTATTTTAAACCAATAATTGTTGTTAATGTTACATTTTGCATTACATTTAGCATAGTCAATTAGCAGACGCTCTTATCCAGAGCCACTTACAGTTAGAGACTCACTTTACTCAATGTTACAGGCATGTGATCTGAAATGGTGGCTGTGTCCCCTGGCACCATGTCTGTACCTATGATTTTGAATATGATGGTGTGTTTGTCCTTAGGGTCGTGGTGTGAGCAGTGCCAAGAAGAAGCTGGAGGCTGCGGCGGCTGCACTGGAGGACAAGGACAAGCCTTACTCCTGTGACAGTGAGTCCCAGCAGGGCCTTGGAGGAGAACAGTGGGAGTGCAGGTGGCTTTGGAGGAGAACAGTGGGAGTGCAGGTGGCTTTGGAGGAGAACAGTGGGAGTGCAGGGGGCTTTGGAGGAGAACAGTGGGAGTGCAGGGGGCCTTGGAGGAGAACAGTGGGAGTGCAGGTGGCTTTGGAGGAGAACAGTGGGAGTGCAGGGGGCCTTGGAGGATAACAGTGGGAGTGCAGATGGCCTTAGAGGAGAACAGTGGGAGTGCAGATGGCTTTGGAGGAGAACAGTGGGAGTGCAGGTGGCTTTGGAGGAGAACAGTGGGAGTGCAGATGGCCTTGGAGGAGAACAGTGGGAGTGCAGATGGCTTTGGAGGAGAACAGTGGGAGTGCAGATGGCTTTGGAGGAGAACAGTGGGAGTGCAGATGGCTTTGGAGGAGCGCCTACTCTCTTTACTCCCTAGGAACTCTCTTGTTGGGAAGCGGACAGTCGGTTGTTTTTCACTCCTGAAATTGTCTTCCCTTGCAGATTAAACTTGGGGTGATGTTGATGTCTTTCTGATTGTCAGTCTGTGAGCGTACTTCTGAGTCTCTCTCTCTATGCCGTCAGTCTGTGAGCGTACTTCTGAGTCTCTCTCTCTATGCTGTCAGTCTGTGAGCGTACTTCTGAGTCTCTCTCTCTATGCTGTCAGTCTGTGAGCGTACTTCTGAGTCTCTCTCTCTATGCTGTCAGTCTGTGAGCGTACTTCTGAGTCTTTCCTTTTCTCTCTTTTCTCTCCTCTCTTTCAGACACTTTCAGACAAAAGCATATTTCACAACCTTCTGGACGAGGTATATTTCTCCTTCTTTTTCCTCTGCCTCCAGTCCAGTCTGCTTACTGCCTGTTTGTCTTTCTCTCGGTGTGTGTTAGCTAACATGTAGAATGCTTTGAGGTTAGTGTTGCTGCCTCCCCCTCGTCCACTGATTAAGGTCTCATTTTCAAGGTATAATTCAATTGACTCAGAGTATAAGTAACTTGAAATGCTTGACGGTGGATTGTGAATGTGTAGTGTGGAGATGTATGATAATGTATGATAAGAGCATCTGCTAAATGACTTAAATGTAAAATGTTAAATATGTATTTCACACATGATATTATTGCATCACATCGTGGTCCTTTGTAGCTCAGGTGGTAGAGCATGGCGCTTGTAACGCCAGGGTAGTGGGTTTGATTCCCGGGACCAACCATATGTAAAATGTATGAACGCATGACTGTGTTGCTTTGGTTAAAGTGTCTGCTAAATGGCATATATCGCATTATCGTATTGCACACACTACAGCCAATCAAATGTAGTCTGTGTTTTCTTTCATGTCATAATCTCTTAACTGAATATGTCTAATTTGCATTTCTTTGCTACATTTCTTTTTTTCTTAATGTCTTGTCCTCCTCACCTGTTTCTTTAGACTGAAATAGTGCCTCTGCTTTTGTGTTGAACCAGCTTGATGTCTGTGCTGGCTGTGTGGATCCTGATGTGAGTGCGCATGGGGGGAGAGATTGTTGAGGAATGCCTAACCTGGGTTCTGCACCATGGACCGTGTTGCACAATGGCCTGGAACTGGCGGTCTGACTCACATCGAGACAGGCGGCCTAAGGTTCAAATGAAATGTTACTTGTCACATGCTTTGTAAACAACCAGTGCAGACTAACAGTCAAATTCTGACTTACGGTTCCTTCCCAACAATGCTAGGGTTAGGGTTGGAACTGGAGGGGTGTAATGGGAGATGGGGGCTGGGAGCTGACCCAGTCAGTAATCTCTTCTAGGTATCAGATGAAGAAATATGATGGGATTGTGTGATGAAATAAGAGAGGGTGATTGAGTGAGTGGATGGATGTCTGGGTGAGCATACCATACCATTGCTCTAGACCAGACACGTGGACACTAATACATCAATATGATTTTCCTCATCAGTAAATAAAGATCAGATCGAGGCGATATCTTTCAGTGGAGAAAAATGTACTCTGTTCTAGTATGAAGGCTACTTAATGGTTTAAGTATGTTTCGTTTTAACACGTGTTGTGTTTGGGGGTTTCTCTGGCAGTCTGTGGGAAGCGTTACAAGAACCGTCCGGGTCTGAGCTACCACTACGCCCACTCCCACCTGGCTGAGGAGGAGGGAGGGGACAAGGAGGAGCCTGAGGTCCACACCCCCACCCCGCCCCAGCCTGAGGAGCCCAAGAGTAAGTCACCATTTGAATGCATTTGAAACCTTTGAATGCAGACCCATACTTATCATTTCATTCTGTGTTTCTCCCTTACAGCACCCAAGAAAGGTCCAGACGGTTTGGCGATACCCAATAACTACTGTGACTTCTGCCTCGGGGACTCAGCCCTCAACCAGAAGACGGGCCAGTCAGAGGGGCTGCAGTCCTGCTCAGACTGTGGACGTTCAGGTAACCCTTCCAACCCTGGCCTTTACCCTGAGAGACAAGGCTAACCTAGGCCTTTCAGACCATTGGTGTATATTTGTATGAGTATGCAAATTAATGCATGTGTGAGTGGTATTTACTTTAGGATGTTATTGAGTGTGTTCCGAGTCAGACGCATGATGGCGTAGTTACAAAGACCAGTAGTAGTATGATGGAGGCTGACAGTTTGTTCACCCATTCTCTGTGTCCAACCCAGGCCACCCGTCCTGCCTGCAGTTCACCCCTGTGATGATGGCTGCAGTGAAGACCTACCGCTGGCAGTGCATCGAGTGCAAGTGCTGCAACATCTGTGGCACCTCAGAGAACGACGTGAGTTGACCTGCAGGCTTCGTACTTATTACTGTAGGATAAATGAAGTGCACTGTATATTTAAAATGAAGTGGTGCGCTGATAAACTGCGTTGTATAATGAGCCTGTTGTCTTTTGTCCAGGACCAGCTTCTCTTCTGTGATGACTGCGATAGAGGCTATCACATGTACTGTCTCAGCCCCCCTATGGCTGAACCTCCAGAAGGTGAGAGCAAGATAATGGATCTATCTGTTCATGATGTACCACTGGGGACCACTTGCCTGTCTAATAGGGGATATTTGAGTCAAAGTTTTTGATGATGACTGTTGTGGTTTTATCTCCGTAGGGAGACAGATTTATCTGAGTAGATTTGGCAGAGCAGAATGTCCAAGTCGAGCTCTCAGGCGGCGTAGCCAGACAACGATAGCACGGCCGGGTGTTTTACTGATGAATCACCGCTTTCAGCAGTTAACTAGCCTTGAAATCTTGAAATGCTTAGTCAATGCAAGGTATTAGAGCACAAAATAGCCTGCACCTTTAAATCCAGTGACTTCAACTGGGCTAATGACCAGATGTGGGTCCATGGAAGACAGGATATTTATAGCAAGTCTGTGTGAGTCACTCACCACTCTGTTTCCTTGTGTCCTCTTAACAGGGAGCTGGAGCTGCCATCTGTGTCTGGACCTGTTGAAAGACAAGGCGTCCATATACCGGACACCTAATGCCCCTCCGTTGTGATGGACCCCCATCCTCTCACAGGTTCTCCATCACTGGTCAGCAGAGAGGAGTGGGTGGGACAGATGTCTTGTGAAAAGGGAAGCATACCTCACCAACCCCCCTTCTAAAACAGGCCTTTCGGGGAAGCATACCTTACCAGCCCCTTGCTGAAAAAGGCCTCGGGTTGGAAGGGAAACGCCTTACCAAGCCCGTGCTGAAACAGGCGGGCCGAAACAGGCAAACCGAGACGGTTTGGAAGGGAAACACCTTACCAAGCCCGTGCTGAAACAGGTCTCGGTTTGGAAGGGAAACACCTTACAAAGCCCGTGCTGAAACAGGTCTCGGTTTGGAAGGGAAACACCTTACAAAGCCCGTGCTGAAACAGGTCTCGGTTTGGAAGGGAAACGCCTTACCAAGCCCGTGCTGAAACAGGTCTCGGTTTGGAAGGGAAACACCTTACCAAGCCTGTGCTGAAACAGGTCTCGGTTTGGAAGGGAAACACCTTACAAAGCCCGTGCTGAAACAGGTCTCGGTTTGGAAGGGAAACACCTTACAAAGCCCGTGCTGAAACAGGTCTCGGTTTGGAAGGGAAACACCTTACAAATATCAGTTTTGCATGTAGAGGAGATAAATAGTTTGATTCAATTAGCATGCCAATGCTTGTTCATAATAAAAACATGTTGAAAGGTTTTGTAAATGTATATGTTTGTATAGAATATAAAGGTGGGAATTATTTAAAAGCTGCTCTCTGTTCAGCCATTACATTCCACTCCTTGACATTCATGTCATTTGCCAAAGACTGGATTGACAAGGAGTGGAATGCTAGCTAAAAAGACTGGATTGACAAGGAGTGGAATGCTAGCTAAAAAGACTGGATTGACAAGGAGTGGAATACTAGCTAAAAAGACTGGATTGACAAGGAGTGGAATGCTAGCTAAAAAGACTGGATTGACAAGGAGTGGAATGCTAGCTAAAAAGACTGGATTGACAAGGAGTGGAATGCTAGCTAAAAAGACTGGATTGACAAGGAGTGGAATGCTAGCTAAAAAGACTGGATTGACGAGTGGAATGCTAGCTAAAAAGACTGGATTGGCAAGGAGTGGAATGCTAGCTAAAAAGACTGGATTGACAAGGAGTGGAATGCTAGCTAAAAAGACTGGATTGGCAAGGAGTGGAATGCTAGCTAAAAAGACTGTATTGACAAGGAGTGGAATGCTAGCTAAAAAGACTGGATTGACAAGGAGTGGAATGCTAGCTAAAAAGACTGGATTGACAAGGAGTGGAATGCTAGCTAAAAAGACTGGATTGACAAGGAGTGGAATGCTAGCTAAAAAGACTGGATTGACAAGGAGTGGAATGCTAGCTAAAAAGACTGGATTGACAAGGAGTGGAATGCTAGCTAAAAAGACTGGATTGACAAGGAGTGGAATGCTAGCTAAAAAGACTGGATTGACAAGGAGTGGAATGCTAGCTAAAAAGACTGGATTGGCAAGGAGTGGAATGCTAGCTAAAAAGACTGGTAGTCAGACTACCTGATGTAGAGACAATATTGATTTAGGAAGCATTGGGCGTTAAGAGGGCCTTACTATTACATCAATCTCTATCTCGGTGACAGAAAGAGGACTTTGGCGTAACTCTTTTTAAAAAAATGTTTAAGGAATTAAAGATTGGGTGTTTGCTGCTGTTGTGGAAAGGGAGTCAGAATGGATGCTGGTTGGTGTGGTGATTGAGTGAATTTTAGTGTATCCTATGTCCACAGCCAGCCTTTTACCAAACATAGTTACCTAATCCATTGGTAGACAACACTGGTCCTGGAGAGCAGTTTGAAATTTTACTGCTAGTAACGTAAGCATTTTGCTGCACCCGGGGGCGGCAGGGTAGCCTAGTGGTTAGAGCGTTGGACTAGTAACCGGAAGGTTGTGAGTTCAAACCCCCGAGCTGACAAGGTACAAATCTGTCGTTCTGCCCCTGAACAGGCAGTTTTAACCCACTGTTCCCAGGCCGTCATTGAAAATAAGAATTTGTTCTTAACTGACTTGCCTGGTTAAATAAAGGTAAAATAAAAATAAAATAAAAATAACATCTGCCAAACTGTATGCGACCAATAAACGTTGATATGCAGCAGTCCTAATCTGGACCCCTTTTTGACTCCTTGTTGTTATGTGTTGGGAGATCGTTTAAAAACAGACAACTACCAAGCACAGGACTTTTTGTTTACCTGCCCATATCAGCTCTGAAGTCTCATCCCAACCTGCTCCACTGTCTCATATCTCAGACTGTCATGCTCTATGATTCCCTTCGTTTATAGCCAGAGGAGGGCAGCAAGGAGCCATTCAAGAGCTACTGGGACTGTGGGGAGATGGAAGAATGTTTTGGGGATGATGTGGAGCCATCAGAGGGTCTAGTCAGAAAGTGGTGTGTTACCACAAACTGCAGACTGGTGTACCTGCACTTGCTATACTGTAGTGTTGTCCTTGGAGGCAACATTTGACTTTTTCATATATAGGACTATACAGTGCATTCAGAAAGTATTCAGATACGTTTGTCATTATGGGGTATTGTGTGTGTGGATTGATGAGAGGGGTAAAAACAATTTAATCCGTTTTAGAATAAGGCTGTAACGTAACAAAATGTGGATGAAGTCAAGGGGTCTGAATACTTCCTGAATGCACTGTAAATACACTGAGTGTACAAAACATTAAGAACACCATCTTAATATTGAGTTCCACCCTCAGAACAGCCTCGATTTGTCGGGGCGTGGACTCTACAAGGTGTCGAAAGCATTCCACAGAAATGCTGGCCCATGTTGACTCCATTGCTTCCCATTAGTTGTGTGAAGTTGGCTGGATATTTTTTGGGTGGTGGACCATTCTTGATACACGTGGGAAACTGTTGAGTGTGAAAAACACCTCAGCGTTGCAGTTGACACACTCACACCGTTGATCCTGGTACCTACTACCATACCCTGTTCAAAAGCACTTCAATCTTTTCTCTTACCCATTTACCCTTTGATTTTCTCTGCTTTTTCCCCAAAGCCGGGTGCAATGCTCTCCACCAGTTTGGCTATGGTTACAATTAGCTACAATTACTTTACCTCAAACTAGTAAAAGTATTTATTTTTTTAAACATTGGATTCATTCTCAGACATGGTCAAAAGGAGAAACAGTAGACGTTGCGCTCTCTACAGACAGTTAACCAAGTGCATGATAATGTGTGCCCTAAACACGGGTGCTCATGGTCTACTCAGATTTGGATTGATCAAGGTGTAAGGAAGTTGTGTAATATCATTTAGCTATACTATCATGTTATATTAATAGCCAACTAACAAATACTAAAGCATCAAACAAGTATGTCTCATTTCATTTGTTTAGCTGTTTGTTTAGAGGCAGTTGCCATTTGGAATATTACGATTTTGGTTCATTTAAAACATTATTTTTTTTAAATCGTCAATGATATTTACTCAGTTGATGTTAAACAGTTTTGGAACTTTATTTGGATTGGAACTCTGTTTCCTTTAGGGTACAAGGTTTTGTCTATTTTTCCAGGAAAATAAAAGATTTGACGCTGTCTGTAATTGGTGCCATGTCATATTTTCTCTATTACCACAGTTGCCTTTCAGGATCACTGAAGCACTGTTGTATCAGTGATGGATCTTTGTGTCTGTGAAACCAAAACATTGGAAATGAATTCTGTACCTTATATTGCAAAGTACAAGGCCTGGTCTTGGTGATCAGATGTAACATTAAGGCACATGGACCAATTCATAACCCTGCTGTTTAATAAACACAAGCCATTTCCTCAGGCTGTGGACGGACCAGTTTACCCATAGAGAGGAACTGAGGGGGAGGGTAGGATGGATTGAAGATAGTCCAGGGCAAAAACAAACTACATGATTACCATATGTAGGCAATGTAATGTTCTTAAGAGAGATACTACTTTTAGGCAGTACCCTATGTAGGTTTTCTGCCATTGCCTGTTCTAGATGTCAATGCACATCACATTTACCAAGTCAGTTCATAAAAAATAAAAAAAACAGTCAAAAGAGCGATTCTACGCCTTGCATGCATGGTGTCTTTTACTAGGGCAGATCTGACTCTTCCTAAGCCAGCAGGTAAAGTTTAGCTTTGAAAATGTTCAGACAGTGCTGCTGATCTTGTGTGTCCTGAAGGAGGCATGATTGCTGTGATAAGCCCTTCCCCAGTTCCTCTGTCCTGGGCCGCACAGCAGCAGTGTCTTGAAGGTGATAGAAGAGCTCGTTGCAGAGGGCGTAGCAGACTGGGTAGATGGTGCTGTTGATTTAGCAGAACCAATAGCCCAGCTGCCACAGCTTCTCAGGCACACAGTAGGAGATGGACACCAGCACCATAGTGTTGTAGGGTGTCCAGGTCAGGATGAAGGCCAGAAGGACAGCACTCAGGGTCCTAGCTGCCTTCTTCCAGATGGTCATGTTCCTCTTGGCTTTGGTCTGCTTGCGGTGTCTGGAGTCTGAAGATATGGAGCATCTCAGGGAGGACTGCCTGCCCTGTGGGCCAGCTGCACTGTCCCTTGCCCTAGACGTTAAGGGTTTGTGGGTCCCTCCAGTGTCCCTGCTCTGGACGTCTCTTAGTGGGATCATGGTTTTAGGGCTTGTATTAGCGCTTACCCCCTGCTGCTTCTGAACTGGTTCTTCCTCTGAGGAGGAGACAGAGACAGTAGGTTCTTCCTAATCTACATTACAGGTGCTGTCTCTGCAACCCTCCCTCTAGCTACCCCTGGTGTTGCTATTCTCCTCTCCCTGCTCTGCTTAGGCTCCTCTCACAGGGAAGCAGCCCTGAGACCCCTCACTGCTCTGTTCCCTTCCAGCAGACACCTTTCTGGACCTGCTCGCACTGCTCATGGTGCTGCTGGAGTAAACAGTCCTTCCCTCAGATCCATGGGAGGCCCCTCCACTGCTCCGAGACCCCAGCAGCCCCTCCAGATCCTGGGCTTCCTTCTCAATCTCCCAGTAGGTCTTCCAGTACAGGATGCCCATCATGGTGACAGGAAGCTCGAAGGCATCGATGGCCATACCGAATGTGAGAGCAGACTCGGTCAGGAACGGGATAGAGCAGTCACCCTTGTCCTGCGAGGACCTGCCCACCATTTGGAGCCAGAACAAGATGGCTGGCCCTCACAGGATAAAGGACGCTGCCCAGGCCGGCTGCCCGGCCCTGTAGCTGAGAGATCTGATGACCAGCGGGTTCATGACAGAGCCACATGGTCCACAGCCAGCCAGACGTAACAGGCCCAGGCCCCAGTGTCCCATGATGATGTAAACAGCATAGAGGTTCATAGAAACCATCCCCAGGTTCAGCAGGAAATCGTTGCTGACGGTGCGTAGTTCACTGTTGACCTGGAAGGAGATCAATGATAGTGACCAAAGAGAGAGGTCCTGTGATGAGTATGATCACCACCACCTCTCATATCTCATGGCCCCCCGATGGATCTGCTGTCACATTGGTGATCTCACTAGTCTGGGAGACACAGGAGTGGTTCATCCTTCACAAAGCGATGCTGAGTGAAGTGGTGGAGCAAAAGTCATTCTTCTTCATGACAGGGAATCGCTGATGAGGACATCTGGCCTGAAGCTATCATCTCAGGGCCAACTGCAGAACACGAGAACAGGTGATCAGCCATGAGCTGGAACACGTTTCCAACAACCATGACTTTTATACATGTTTTCTCATTAATTTAGATCATTTGTTTTAAAACTGTTCGGTTGGTATAATTAGAGAAATGTCATTGTAGTAAATCCCATGATCATTTCTCCAGCAAGGACAGTTCTGTGAAACTCATTAATATATACACACCATTACACACCATGTATGAAGTCCTGCCTTTGTTGACTCAGACTAGGTAACATGGTGTTACTAAGATACATTTATTTTTCATAACTGTTAGTGTTTGATGAGTTTACTGCTGTATGCTAACAAGAGCATATGATTTAAAGGGAGAGAAATGTGTCAGTCAATAATGTTCCTGATGGGGAATTAGTTTACATACAGAATTTAAATAAGCAGTGTTGGTATATGATGGCAATTGTGATAATTGTGAATACTTTGGGATATGAACTTAGTTGTAGTTCTTGTAGGACTACTGATACTGAACGGTAAACTCGATAGTGAGAAATCTACCACTCAATTACATGCTCTAATAATGTATCCCTTTCTGCAAAAATAAACCTAGTAAAGAACTTATTTATGGTCACGATTACTGCCACAATAATTCATTCAATTTACGACTGCTTTAAACAAGTGTTTATATTATGCATCAACCAGTGGAGGCTGCTGAGGGGAGGACGGCTCATAATAACCGCTGGAACAGAGCAAATGAAATGGCATCAAACACATGGAAACCATCTGTTTAATGTATTTGATACACTTCCACTTATTTCGCTCCAGGCATTACAATGAGCCCATCCTCCCCAATTAAGGTGCCACCATCCTCCTGTGCCATCAACACACTTGTATTGGATGGTGTCCATATACCCATAATAAGACAACAGGTTCATGCGATGGTCAATCCCTTGTGGTTGAAGTCGTAAAGGTACAGTATAAAAAAGGAGTTACTAGTCACGGGGCATCCAATGACAGAAACTTTACCACCACTGTCTATTTTGGTCAACCTTGCTGTTTGTGTGTGTAGATTTATTATGCATAATTATTGCTCCTCAAATGGCTTGGTCCTAAGGTGAGGCATGGTGTGTTCTTAGAAGATAAGGTGAGGCATGGTGTGTTCTTAGAAGATAAGGTGAGGCATGGTGTGTTCTTAGAAGATAAGGTGAGGCATGGTGTGTTCTTAGAAGATAAGGTGAGGCATGGTGTGTTCTTAGAAGATAAGGTGAGGCATGGTGTGTTCTTAGAAGATAAGGTGAGGCATGGTGTGTTCTTAGAAGATAAGGTGAGGCATGGTGTGTTCTTAGAAGATAAGGTGAGGCATGGTGTGTTCTTAGAAGATAAGGTGAGGCATGGTGTGTTCTCAGAAGATAAGGTGAGGCATGGTGTGTTCTTAGAAGATAAGGTGAGGCATGGTGTGTTCTTAGAAGATAAGGTGAGGCATGGTGTGTTCTTAGAAGATAAGGTGAGGCATGTGTTAGAAGATAAAACATGAAGAGTACAGAAGAAACTGATGTAACGAGAGGTTCCTGCCACAACATGTGTAGCCTACATAATGTGTCAGGCAGGCTGCTATGCAAACTCAAGCAGCTGACATCCAGCTACCACCTCACAAATAATTTCCTTCAACTTACTTCCTGTACTCCAGTAAATGAGCACATTTAGATAAAAACTTCTCAATGTTTACAGGTGTCAATAAAGCGTTTATTAAAGTGCATGGCAAAGTAATCACCCTGGAAATCTTGATTGGGCTCACACACATGATGATAAATAAGAGCACGATATCTAGAATATATTATTATATTTAGTATAGTTGGGTTAAACTATAGGTCCATGTAACCGATGTGAAATGACTAGCTAGTTAGCGGTGGTGCGCGCTAATAGCGTTTCAATTGGTGACGTCACTCGCTCTGAGACCTTGAAATAGTTGTTCCCCTTGCTCTGCAAGGGCTGTGGCTTTTGTGGAGCGATGGGTAACGATGCTTCGAGGGTGGCTGTTGTTGATGTGTGCAGAGGGTCCCTGGTTCGAGCCCAGGTAGGGTGAGGAGAGGGATGGAAGCTATACTATTACATTGGTACCGTGACCCGGATCACTGGTTGCTGCAGAAAAGGAGGAGGTCAAAAAGGGGGCGAGGAGAGGGACGGAAGCTATACTGTTACATCTACATAGTTCTGTTCTCACTAATTCACACGCATGCGCACACACACACACACAGTCTTTCCACATGTCTGTATTTCAGAATTTCAAATCTGAACCCTAGATCATCTTTTAATTAATATTTTAGCTGTACTTGTTTTCTGCCGTGTGATTTGCAACACAATATTCACACAGTTGTATATTGTTGTGAGCTCAGAGTGCTGGCGCAGTGGGAATGGATTGGCTGTTATGTTTAACATCCACAATTAGGGCTGGTACAATGACAAGAATGAAATGACTTTTACAACCCTTTCATCTGCTGTGTTTGGTGCCTGACAGCACCAGGAACAATGTATCATATTGGATGATGCCATATCACACTGGATATGTTGTAAAAAGGATCTGTTGTTATAACTGGGAAAACTGAATTACCTTGTTATTTTCAATTTACCAGCCTCTCATCTGTGGATCCAAATGAAGATAAGGAAATGGGGGTTTCAGTCCCCAATATGTTCATCATTAGGACTCCGATGGGAAACGTGTGTGTGCGTACGTACTTGCAGCATGTGTGCATGTACTGTACATGAGTGGATGGCAGTGTGTGCAGCATATGGTAAGCAGAGATGGGTTTCTGTCTGCATGGCTCCCTCTGGACTCGTATCAGAAGGATGTATTTGCTTTGAGAGACTAACAGGCTAGTAACAGCTTACTGCAGCTCCTCAGGGGTTAATGAGTAAACGACAGGTCTGGAATCAGTGAAAGGTAGAGGTAGACACTGGGTCTGTTTCCCCTGTTGTCTTCCCACTGGGCACACCCTGGTTGAATCAACGTTGTTTCCACGTCATTTCAATGAAATTATGTCGAACCAACGTGGAATAGACATTGATTTCCTGTCTGTGCCCAGTGGGCCCCACCCATCACTTCTCAGAGCTTAACAGTTGTACAGTGACTTAAGGAGAGAGACATGGATTGTTATTGCACAGATTTTATTTATTGCACTCAACAACATACAAAAGTTCTCAATGATCAGAGATCATGTCTAAAGTAACGAATCTCAGTGCTGGAATTTCTGGCGGCTCCAACCTAACAGAATAAAACATTGAGGAACAACACACTTCAAACACAGATCTTCCATGTGAGAACTAAATCAGGGTTTTATTTGGTGCTCTGACCTGAACTGCTAAGAGAGGCAGGATTTATGACTGGTTGGTTGGTAGTGGGGACTCCTTGGTGGTCTTCCTATCTCAGTAGGTACTTAATAAAGGACTACCCTGGACATACGACAGGTGACTAAACCTGGGACACTTAGCAGCACCAGCAACCAGCCTGTACAACTCAACAGTCTCTACTCCTCTAAATCAAAGAGCAGAACTATACCGAACAAAAATATAAACGCAACATCTTAAGTGTTGGTCCCATGTTTCATGAGCTGAAATGAAAGATCCCAGAAATGTTCCATACGCACAAAAATTGTATTTCTCTCAAATTTTGTAAACAAATTTGATTACATCCCAATTAGTGAGCATTTCTGCTTTGCGAAGAGAATCCATCCACCTAACACCTATCAAGAAGCTGATTAAACAGCATGCTCATTACACACGTGCACCTTGTGCTGGGGACAATAAAAGGCCACTCTAAAATGTGCAGTTTTGTCACACAACACAATGTCACAGATGCAGTCAGCATGCAATTGGCATGCTGACTGCAGGAATGTCCACCAGAGCATTTAATGTTAATTTCTCTACCATATGCCACCTCCATCGTTGTTTTAGAGAATTTGGCAGTACATCCAACCGGCCTCACAACCGCAGAGCACGTGTAACCATGCCAGCCCAGGACCTCCACATCCGGCTTCTTCACCTGTAGGATCGTCTGAGACCAGCCACCCAGACAGCTGATGAAACTGAGGAGTACTCCTGTCTGTAATAAAGCTCTTTTGTGGGGAAAAGCATATACTGATTGGCTGGGCCATGCTCCTCAGTAGGTGGGCCAGACTCCCAAGTGGTTGGGCCTATGCCCTCCCAGGCCCACCCATGGCTGTGCCCCTGCCCAGTCATGTGAAATCCATTGATTAGGGCCTAATGAATTTATTTCAATTTCCTTATATAAACTGTAACTCAGTACTTTCTTTGAAATGGTTGCATGTTGCATTTATGTTTTCGTTCAGTGCAATAGTTCGATCACATAAAGAATGTATTCTGCAATCCTTTCATTTGGCAAAAAGTTTGAGTCATTTGATCTGATCTGAAGTATTTCAGGAAATCATATTCACGCTGTAAATAAATACCTATACGTTTTTGAGAATATACTATTTTGCAGAGCAAACCATTAAGTATTGTAATCACAAGCACTTGACAAAAGAAATATATGAAATCTCTTGGAAATAATAAATAAAGATACTAAATCAAGGAGATTCAGTGCTAAAAAGGATCTTAGCTGGCTTAAAGTGGGTTAGAAAGTGATACAATTCAATATAACCTTATTCTCCTTTCATCAGATTTAGGTGGACTGTGCTGATCTGAAGTGTCAGTCTTATTTAGTATCACTTTACAAAGTGACAAAAATATACTTCATTTTTCAGTTACAGCATATGATATTCTCACAAATATCACGGGAAGAATATATTATTTAGTGCTTATATCAAAAACACCACAAATCTAGTCTGTTTGACATACATTTTTTGTAAAACTATGTAAAATATTTAGTAAACATTTAGAAACAGTAAAAAGTATGGTCTTGTAGACCTAATAATCATTGTACAGTAATACAAACACTGATCGTCCCTAAACGTAGTGAACTATTACAACAGACCCGTACGCATGATATCAAAGGTTGTGACACCCATAGAAACATGTCGTCAATAGTAATTACACTTCTAAAAATGATAAAATCATACATTTCACGTTAGCCTATTATTTACTTAGTTTGTAACAGTACATGTTATGAGGCAAAACGTGATTAATGAATCCTCTTTGTAGGAACTCGGTCAGTCACTTTACAAATTCTAGTCACATAATCTGCATCTCTTACGAATACTTCTTCTATTGTACATCTATGACACGTTAAACAACGTCCATTTTTCTTATTGCTTCGCTCATAGTACCTTACTGACAGTTCTATGCTCCACTGTACTCCAGCACTGCTACACATTTGCACAAATGTACACACTGTATCACCACACAACAAGGTCATGTCAGCTAGGGCATACATTGAAAACAAACACGGGCGTTCCAAACGGACGGTCAAGAAACGAGGATTAGTCTACTGTATTATTTTTCCATTGGTCACTGCTGAACATTAGGTGTTGCTACGTATTAAAACACCAAACTTCGGAAGAAAAAGGTTTGTGCTATAGAAAAGACTGCTGTGTGTGTGTGTGTGTGTGTGTGTGTGTGTGTGTGTGTGTGAGTAGGTTCTTCTATCCCTGAGGGGACCTTAAAATCCCCAAGAGTCACCACAAGTGAAACAAGGAAAATTGTCCCTCGTTTAGGATTTATGGTTAGGGTTACAATTAAGGTTGGAATTAGGGTAAGGGGTTGGTGGTTTATGGTTAGGAGTTAGGGAAAATAGTGTTTTGAATGGAAATGTATTTTAGGTCCCCACAAGGATAGAAGAACACAACTTGTGTGTGTGTGTGCGTGTGCGTGTGCGTGTGCGTGTGTGTGAGAGACTGACTGACTGACTGACTAACTAACTAACTATCCGGAAATCCCCACAAGGAAAATTCTCCCTTGTGGACATAGGCTATTTAGGGTTAGGGAAAATTGTAGGTCCCCACAAGGATAGTAAAACGTGTGTGTGTATTTGTGTACAATGTCACCCAAGGATATCCTGTTTGTGGAACATCATATGTTAACTGTAGCACAATGTAGCTGAGGCTGGGTTTTTTTGGCTTTAGGACAGAGTATGTCAGGGAGACAGAGGACTCCTGGACGTGGCAGCTGACAGGAAGGCAAATCAGGGTTGACCTTCGACCCCAGCGTCAGCCTCACATCTGCCCAAAGAAGATGGAGCAGAGCAGGAAGATGGCATAGAGTAATATCAGCCCCAGGCCCAGACGGCGGTCCAGCTTCCAGTGGTTCAGATGGACACTCATGACCTGGGAGGTAAGAAGGGAAGAGGGGGAGGTGAAGAGAGAACAGGGGATGGGCAGATGGAGAGGGGTTTAATGGAAATGGGAAAGAAAAGTTGCATGAGGTAAAGAAAGGAATAGCTTGGCTATGACTGGGTGATTGCGTAATAGATGGAGCCACACAATGAACTTGTCTAGCACCGGTATGGTGGTTTGTTTAAATAGCAGGTTAGGAGAACTAATGTGACAGGTTAGGAGAACTAATGTGGCAGGTTAGGAGAACTAATGTGACTTGTTAGGAGAACTAATGTGACAGGTTAGGAGAACTAATGTGACAGGTTAGGATAACTAATGTGACAGGTTAGGAGAACTAATGTGGCAGGTTAGGAGAACTAATGTGACAGGTTAGGATAACTAATGTGGCAGGTTAGGAGAACTAATGTGGCAGGTTAGGAGAACTAATGTGACAGGTTAGGATAACTAATGTGACAGGTTAGGAGAACTAATGTGACAGGTTAGGATAACTAATGTGACAGGTTAGGATAACTAATGTGGCAGGTTAGGAGAACTAATGTGACAGGTTAGGATAACTAATGTGGCAGGTTAGGAGAACTAATGTGGCAGGTTAGGAGAACTAATGTGGCAGGTTTGGATAACTAACATGGTAGGTTAGAACTAACGTGGCAGGTTAGGAGAACTAACGTGGTTGGTTAGGATAACTAATGTGACAGGTTAGGAGAACTAACGTGGCAGGTTAGGAGAACTAATGTGGCAGGTTAGGATAACTAATGTGGCAGGTTAGGATAACTAATGTGGCAGGTTAGGAGAACTAATGTGGCAGGTTTGGATAACTAACATGGTAGGTTAGAACTAACGTGGCAGGTTAGGAGAACTAACGTGGTAGGTTAGGAGAACAAACGTGGCAGGTTAGGAGAACTAATGTGGCAGGTTTGGATAACTAACATGGTAGGTTAGAACTAACGTGGCAGGTTAGGAGAACTAACGTGGTTGGTTAGGATAACTAATGTGACAGGTTAGGAGAACTAACGTGGCAGGTTAGGAGAACTAATGTGGCAGGTTAGGATAACTAATGTGGCAGGTTAGGAGAACTAATGTGGCAGGTTAGGAGAACTAATGTGGCAGGTTTGGATAACTAACATGGTAGGTTAGAACTAACGTGGCAGGTTAGGAGAACTAACGTGGTAGGTTAGGAGAACAAACGTGGCAGGTTAGGAGAACTAATGTGTCAGGTTAGGAGAACTAACTTGGTAGTTTAGGATAACAAACGTGGCAGGTTAGGAGAACTAATGTGGCAGGTTAGGTGATGGAGGTATAGGTAAGGAAAAGGTGTTATAGTTATTCTTAGCTAAAAAATGCTACAGTTGTCAACAACTTTAATCCCCGACAACTAGTTGGAGCTGTGGTAGCCACAATGGTACAAACCATCAGTTTCATAACACCGGAACCACACCCTGCTCCAGAAAGACTGTACTATACTCTGTCTTGTCTGCCGGCATCCTGCTTGTGGTCCATAACAAATATCTTGTAAAAACCTTAAATACCAGTAAAACTATGATCATACTGTGTTTGTGGTGTGTAAGAAAAGACTTGTAAAAAGTGAAACACCAATAGAATTGTGATACGCGTGTGGCATATGGCCTGTTATGTGGTTAAATGATGCTAAGAACCAGATGTCTAGTGAAACAGTAACTGATGGTGACAGGAACGCATGCACACACACTTACTGTGAGGAAGACAGAGGCCAGCAGCAGGACGACAGAATACACCAGGCCCTTGTTATTGATGTAAACCTGTGAGGAAGAGGAGGATGAGAGGGGTCAGATGTCAATGATTGTTAAATGTCCATAGAGAGAGAGGTTTAATGAACCCACCAATGATCCGTTGTCCACCACCAGAGTGCGCAGAGCCCAGGGAAAACCCAGCCCCAACAGGATGTCAAAGATATTACTGCCAATGGAGTTAGACACCGCCATGTCCCCCATACCTGAGGAGGGGGGGGGGGGTAAAGTCAAACTAAAGCAGTCTACACTACACCACCAGGACGTCAAGAGGCTGGTCAGGAATCTGAAGATGAGAGGAAGTTGAAAAGAGAGGATGACGGGTACCTTGCCGAGCTACAATGAGGCTGGCCATGCAGTCTGGCACACTGGTGCCCGCTGCCAGGAAGGTGATGCCCATGATGTAGTCTGGGATGTCTAGTGTGTAGCTGATGATGGTGACCTGGTGGGCACACACAGCTAGATCAGAGACAGAGACACCACACACACTCACCCTCTCAATATTATCCTACAACTCCTGGAACATCCAATATGGCCTTACGGCTCTGCTGTGGGTCCTTACCATCCACACCATGAGGTAAGAGAAGATGGCTATCCACAGGGTGGAGGCCACGAAGGTGACCATGAACCAGCGGTGCCAGCGTGGGTACACACAGTTAGGCACAGTGCAGTACAGCAGCAGGCCCAGGGGCCACGAGATCAGCCACTTGACCCGCGCACAGCAACCCCCTGCCATACACACATGAACAACAAAATACTGTCGGTCACAGACCAGAACATACCAGAGCCGACACCCACTTTGTTTTCCTCAAATGCAATTTCAGCGAACGTCAGGGAAATTGTCCGTAGCCCTTTACACTCGTACCCGTATACAGGATTAAAATGGCAGATTTGGGCACTAATAAGCGCTAAAATTGGAAAGCAGTGACTGTACAGTAACTTGTTATACATGATGTCAGAAGTCTGGCTCTGTGCTTCACAGCTCTGTATTGGTTTTGACTGACAGCTGTTCTGAACTTGAGCACCGCGCACGACAAGAAGTGGCTCCCATCCCTTCCGCTAATTGGGCAACTTTGACACATTTTTTGTTGTCTAAGTGAGGGAAATGCTGTATATTAAGATGACTCAATGTACTTTGAGAGATGAGGCATTGAGGATTACAATAAATTCCGCGTTGATGCCAGAAAAGCAATCCAAACACCTGCGAGTCCAAATGTGTACTTTTTCAATAAATGTGCACATTTTCAAATCCTAAAACTCATGTCAAATACCGTGTCAACGTTTATGATCACTATGTTTGATGTTACAAGATGACACGGCGTCATACCCGTGGTTTTTCTGAACAGTATGTTGAAGGAAATGTACCGTTGCACACGCACCTGACTGCACTCATGACTCCTCTCTATGAGCACCAAAATTACCATCTGTTTTGTTAGGCCTTGTGAAAGCCTAACACAAGCCTAACAAGATCATATTTCATAACTAAGTCATGTTGTCAATAGAACATGCTTTCAAATCATGCCCACCTGACCCAGGTTGCGATTTATAATGGATCGTTTTTGGATTGCGTAAAACAACAACCGTAATTGTGTGATGGCGGGGATGCAGGGTTGTGTTCCAAATTCAACTACTATAAGTGTGCTTGCTCTAGTTTCTCACAGCTAGGAAAGCTTTAAAAAAAAGCACCTTATAGTCATAGTGCATTGAAATTGCGTTGGAACTGTGCACACTTTGGAGAGGCGAGTGGCCACTTAGAGATACTTCAAAACCTTGTAATTGGTTTTGTCTTACGTTGCACCTACCCCACATTTTATAATGTTACTGAATGTATCCAGAGTATTTTCAGATTTTGTTATATCACCTGGCCAATGCAGAGGCCTGAATGGCCCATCATCATCATCCTCCTCTTCCTCAGCATGACAGCCCTCCGCTCCTGGCTTCTCCCCCCCTGCATCTCCTACCCTGGCCCCGTCAGGGGTCTGCTTCTCCACACTGCCCCCATTCTCCAGACCTCCAGAGCCCAACCCCTTCAGAGGGGTGCCCCCTGCCGCTGGGCTGGCCTCCCCGTCCAGTTGGCTGTTGGGACTCCTGATCAGCCTCTGTCTCTGTGTAAGAAAGCGAGAGAGAATGTGAGAGAGAGTGAGAGTGCACATTAGTTCTCCATAGTGGCTAATGTAGCCCCTTGTTGATGTTCCTCCAGTCTGAGTCCAATACCTCACTGATGAGCACACGGCCTGCCATGGTGAGCCTGGTGCGAGGGGAGAAGTGGGGGCTGATCATTATGCGCAGGCCGGCCTCGGAGAAGGACAGCTGGTGGGGGTTGAGGATCAGGAGCTCGTCCACCATCACCACCGGAGGAGACTCCTGACCCTGGGGTTGTCCTGCAAGGTGAGGGAGGGATGGGAAGAGGGGTAACACTTTACCTAAAGCCAACAGGCAGGTATAATGCCTTATGATGTTGTTATAATGCACTGTGAGACTTGTAATGTAACAACAAATCAATAACAGCCACAGCTTCTAACACTCAGACAGTGAGAGCTGAAAGGAGCTCCAATCCAGACAGACCTTTCCTGAGCAGCACCATGTTGGTGTTACAGGTGAGTCCGTCCTCTGCCATCTCCTCGTCTCTGAGTCCCTCACTGACAAGGCAGCACTGACCCGGGCCCCCAAACCGACGTTGCACACATCCCCTGATCTGGGAGTTGAACCTGAAACCACAAAACAGCTGTCATATGAGAAACAGCACAAGCAGACACTAGCTACATGCTCTGTGGATTGAGGACTCTTGTGAGAGGTGTTTCAGCATACTCACTTCATGATAAGAATGTAAACTCCATACATGGTCATTAGGAGCACGGCCTCCCACCTACAATCAGAGAAATACACGGCTCAACTACCACCTAAAACCAGTAAACAGTTCAACTACAACCTAAAACCAGTAAACAGCTCAATCAGAGAAATACACGGCTCAACTACCACCTAAAACCAGTAAACAGTTCAACTACCACTTAAAACCAGTAAACAGTTCAATCAGAGAAATACACAGTTCAACTACCACCTAAAACCAGTAAACAGCTCAATCAGAGAAATACACAGTTCAACTACCCCCTAAAACCAGTAAACAGTTCAACTACCACTTAAAACCAGTAAACAGTTCAATCAGAGAAATACACAGTTCAACTACCACCTAAAACCAGTAAACAGTTCAACTACCACCTAAAACCAGTAAACAGTTCAATCAGAGAAATACACAGTTCAACTACCACCTAGAACCAGTAAACAGTTCAACTACCACTTAAAACCAGTAAACATTTCAACTACCACCTAAAACCAGTAAACAGTTCAACTACCACCTAAAACCAGTAAACAGTTCAACTACCACCTAAAACCAGTAAACAGTTCAATCAGAGAAATACAGAGTTCAACTACCACCTAAAACCAGTAAACAGTTCAACTACCACCTAAAACCAGTAAACAGTTCAATCAGAGAAATACACAGTTCAACTACCACCTAGAACCAGTAAACAGTTCAACTACCACTTAAAACCAGTAAACAGTTCAATCAGAGAAATACACAGTTCAACTACCACCTAAAACCAGTAAACAGCTCAATCAGAGAAATACACAGTTCAACTACCCCCTAAAACCAGTAAACAGTTCAACTACCACTTAAAACCAGTAAACAGTTCAATCAGAGAAATACACAGTTCAACTACCACCTAAAACCAGTAAACAGTTCAATCAGAGAAATACACAGTTCAACTACCACCTAAAACCAGTAAACAGTTCAATCAGAGAAATACACCGTTCAACTACAACCTTAAACCAATAAACAGTTCAACTACCACCTAAAACCAGTAAACAGTTCAACTACCACCTAAAACCAGTAAACAGTTCAATCAGAGAAATACACAGTTCAACTACCACCTAAAACCAGTAAACAGTTCAACTACCACCTAAAACCAGTAAACAGTTCAACTACCACTTAAAACCAGTAAACAGTTCAATCAGAGAAATACACAGTTCAACTACCACCTAAAACCAGTAAAGAGCTCAATCAGAGAAATACACAGTTCAACTACCACCTAAAACCAGTAAACAATTCAACTACCACCTAGAACCAGTAAACAGTTCAACTACCACCTAAAACCAGTAAACAGTTCAACTACCACTTAAAACCAGTAAACAGTTCAATCAGAGAAATACACAGTTCAACTACCACCTAAAACCAGTAAACAGCTCAACTACAACCTAAAACCAGTAAACAATTCAACTACCACTTAAACCAATAAACAGTTCAACTACCACTAAAAAACAGTAAACATTTCAACTACCACTTAAAACCAGTAAACAGTTCAATCAGAGAAATACACAGTTCAACTACCACCTAAAACCAGTAAACAGTTCATTCAGAGAAATACACAGTTCAACTACCACCTAAAACCAGTAAACAATTCAACTACCACCTAGAACCAGTAAACAGTTCAACTACCACCTAAAACCAGTAAACAGTTCAACTACCACTTAAAACCAGTAAACAGTTCAATCAGATAAATACACAGTTCAACTACCACCTAAAACCAGTAAACAGTTCAACTACCACCTAAAACCAGTAAACAGCTCAATCAGAGAAATACACAGTTCAACTACCACCTAAAACCAGTAAACAATTCAACTACCACCTAGAACCAGTAAACAGTTCAACTACCACCTAAAACCAGTAAACAGTTCAACTACCACTTAAAACCAGTAAACAGTTAAATCAGAGAAATACACAGTTCAACTACCACCTAAAACCAGTAAACAATTCAACTACCACTTAAACCAATAAACAGTTCAACTACCACTTAAAACCAGTAAACATTTCAACTACCACTTAAAACCAGTAAACATTTCAATCAGAGAAATAAACAGTTCAACTACCACCTAGAACCAGTAAACAGTTCAATCAGAGAAATACACGGTTCAACTACCACCTAAAACCAGTAAACAGTTCAATCAGAGAAATACACGGTTCAACTACCACCTAAAACCAGTAAACAATTCAATCAGAGAAATACACAGTTCAACTACCACCTAAAACCAGTAAACATTTCAATCAGAGAAATACACAGTTCAACTACCACCTAAAACCAGTAAACAGTTCAATCAGAGAAATACACAGTTCAACTACCACCTAAAACCAGTAAACAGTTCAACTACCACCTAAAACCAGTAAACATTTCAATCAGAGAAATACACCGTTCAACTACCACCTAAAACCAGTAAATAGCTCAATCAGAGAAATACACAGTTCAACTACCACCTAAAACCAGTAAACAGTTCAACTACCATCTAAAACCAGTAAACATTTCAATCAGAGAAATACACCGTTCAACTACCACCTAAAACCAGTAAACAGCTCAATCAGAGAAATACACAGTTCAACTACCACCTAAAACCAGTAAACAGTTCAACTACCACCTAAAACCAGTAAACATTTCAATCAGAGAAATACACCGTTCAACTACCACCTAAAACCAGTAAACAGTTCAACTACCACCTAGAACCAGTAAACAGTTCAACTAACACCTAAAACCAGTAAACAGCTCAATCAGAGAAATACACAGTTCAACTACCACCTAAAACCAGTAAACAGCTCAATCAGAGAAATACACAGTTCAACAACCACCTAAAACCAGTAAACAGTTCAACTACCACCTAAAACCAGTAAACATTTCAATCAGAGAAATACACCGTTCAACTACCACCTAAAACCAGTAAACAGCTCAATCAGAGAAATACACCGTTCAACTACCACCTAAAACCAGTAAACATTTCAATCAGAGAAATACACCGTTCAACTACCACCTAAAACCAGTAAACAGTTCAACTACCACCTAGAACCAGTAAACAGTTCAACTACCACCTAAAACCAGTAAACAGCTCAATCAGAGAAATACACAGTTCAACTACCACCTAAAACCAGTAAACAGTTCAACTAACACCTAAAACCAGTAAACAGCTCAATCAGAGAAATACACAGTTCAACTACCACCTAAAACCAGTAAACAGTTCAACTACCACTTAAAACCAGTAAACAGCTCAATCAGAGAAATACACCGTTCAACTACCACCTAAAACCAGTAAACAGTTCAACTACCACCTAAAACCAGTAAACAGCTCAATCAGAGAAATACACAGTTCAACTACCACCTACAACCAGTAAACAGCTCAACTACAACCTAAAACCAGTAAACAGCTCAATCAGAGAAATACACAGTTCAACTACCACCTAAAACCAATAAACAGTTCAACTACCACTTAATACCAGTAAACAGTTCAACTACCACCTAAAACCAGTAAACATTTCAACTACCACTTAAAACCAGTAAACAGTTCAATCAGAGAAATACACAGTTCAACTACCACCTAAAACCAGTAAACAATTAAATCAGAGAAATACACGGTTCAACTACCACCTAAAACCAGTAAACAATTCAACTACCACCTAGAACCAGTAAACAGTTCAATCAGAGAAATACACAGTTCAACTACCACCTAAAACCAGTAAACAATTAAATCAGAGAAATACACAGTTCAACTACCACCTAAAACCAGTAAACAATTCAACTACCACCTAGAACCAGTAAACAGTTCAACTACCACCTAAAACCAGTAAACAGTTCAACTACCACTTAAAACCAGTAAACAGTTCAATCAGATAAATACACAGTTCAACTACCACCTAAAACCAGTAAACAGTTCAACTACCACCTAAAACCAGTAAACAGCTCAATCAGAGAAATACACAGTTCAACTACCACCTAAAACCAGTAAACAATTCAACTACCACCTAGAACCAGTAAACAGTTCAACTACCACCTAAAACCAGTAAACAGTTCAACTACCACCTAAAACCAGTAAACAGTTCAACTACCACTTAAAACCAGTAAACAGTTAAATCAGAGAAATACACAGTTCAACTACCACCTAAAACCAGTAAACAATTCAACTACCACTTAAACCAATAAACAGTTCAACTACCACTTAAAACCAGTAAACATTTCAACTACCACTTAAAACCAGTAAACATTTCAATCAGAGAAATAAACAGTTCAACTACCACCTAGAACCAGTAAACAGTTCAACTACCACTTAAAACCAGTAAACAGTTCAATCAGAGAAATACACGGTTCAACTACCACCTAAAACCAGTAAACAGTTCAATCAGAGAAATACACGGTTCAACTACCACCTAAAACCAGTAAACAGTTCAACTACCATCTAAAACCAGTAAACATTTCAATCAGAGAAATACACCGTTCAACTACCACCTAAAACCAGTAAACAGCTCAATCAGAGAAATACACAGTTCAACTACCACCTAAAACCAGTAAACAGTTCAACTACCACCTAAAACCAGTAAACATTTCAATCAGAGAAATACACCGTTCAACTACCACCTAAAACCAGTAAACAGTTCAACTACCACCTAGAACCAGTAAACAGTTCAACTAACACCTAAAACCAGTAAACAGCTCAATCAGAGAAATACACAGTTCAACTACCACCTAAAACCAGTAAACAGCTCAATCAGAGAAATACACAGTTCAACAACCACCTAAAACCAGTAAACAGTTCAACTACCACCTAAAACCAGTAAACATTTCAATCAGAGAAATACACCGTTCAACTACCACCTAAAACCAGTAAACAGCTCAATCAGAGAAATACACCGTTCAACTACCACCTAAAACCAGTAAACATTTCAATCAGAGAAATACACCGTTCAACTACCACCTAAAACCAGTAAACAGTTCAACTACCACCTAGAACCAGTAAACAGTTCAACTACCACCTAAAACCAGTAAACAGCTCAATCAGAGAAATACACAGTTCAACTACCACCTAAAACCAGTAAACAGTTCAACTAACACCTAAAACCAGTAAACAGCTCAATCAGAGAAATACACAGTTCAACTACCACCTAAAACCAGTAAACAGTTCAACTACCACTTAAAACCAGTAAACAGCTCAATCAGAGAAATACACCGTTCAACTACCACCTAAAACCAGTAAACAGTTCAACTACCACCTAAAACCAGTAAACAGCTCAATCAGAGAAATACACAGTTCAACTACCACCTACAACCAGTAAACAGCTCAACTACAACTTAAAACCAGTAAACAGCTCAATCAGAGAAATACACAGTTCAACTACCACCTAAAACCAATAAACAGTTCAACTACCACTTAATACCAGTAAACAGTTCAACTACCACCTAAAACCAGTAAACATTTCAACTACCACTTAAAACCAGTAAACAGTTCAATCAGAGAAATACACAGTTCAACTACCACCTAAAACCAGTAAACAATTAAATCAGAGAAATACACGGTTCAACTACCACCTAAAACCAGTAAACAATTCAACTACCACCTAGAACCAGTAAACAGTTCAATCAGAGAAATACACAGTTCAACTACCACCTAAAACCAGTAAACAATTAAATCAGAGAAATACACAGTTCAACTACCACCTAAAACCAGTAAACAATTCAACTACCACCTAGAACCAGTAAACAGTTCAACTACCACCTAAAACCAGTAAACAGTTCAACTACCACTTAAAACCAGTAAACAGTTCAATCAGATAAATACACAGTTCAACTACCACCTAAAACCAGTAAACAGTTCAACTACCACCTAAAACCAGTAAACAGCTCAATCAGAGAAATACACAGTTCAACTACCACCTAAAACCAGTAAACAATTCAACTACCACCTAGAACCAGTAAACAGTTCAACTACCACCTAAAACCAGTAAACAGTTCAACTACCACCTAAAACCAGTAAACAGTTCAACTACCACTTAAAACCAGTAAACAGTTAAATCAGAGAAATACACAGTTCAACTACCACCTAAAACCAGTAAACAATTCAACTACCACTTAAACCAATAAACAGTTCAACTACCACTTAAAACCAGTAAACATTTCAACTACCACTTAAAACCAGTAAACATTTCAATCAGAGAAATAAACAGTTCAACTACCACCTAGAACCAGTAAACAGTTCAACTACCACTTAAAACCAGTAAACAGTTCAATCAGAGAAATACACGGTTCAACTACCACCTAAAACCAGTAAACAGTTCAATCAGAGAAATACACGGTTCAACTACCACCTAAAACCAGTAAACAATTCAATCAGAGAAATACACAGTTCAACTACCACCTAAAACCAGTAAACATTTCAATCAGAGAAATACACAGTTCAACTACCACCTAAAACCAGTAAACAGTTCAATCAGAGAAATACACAGTTCAACTACCACCTAAAACCAGTAAACAGTTCAACTACCACCTAAAACCAGTAAACATTTCAATCAGAGAAATACACCGTTCAACTACCACCTAAAACCAGTAAATAGCTCAATCAGAGAAATACACAGTTCAACTACCACCTAAAACCAGTAAACAGTTCAACTACCATCTAAAACCAGTAAACATTTCAATCAGAGAAATACACCGTTCAACTACCACCTAAAACCAGTAAACAGCTCAATCAGAGAAATACACAGTTCAACTACCACCTAAAACCAGTAAACAGTTCAACTACCACCTAAAACCAGTAAACATTTCAATCAGAGAAATACACCGTTCAACTACCACCTAAAACCAGTAAACAGTTCAACTACCACCTAGAACCAGTAAACAGTTCAACTAACACCTAAAACCAGTAAACAGCTCAATCAGAGAAATACACAGTTCAACTACCACCTAAAACCAGTAAACAGCTCAATCAGAGAAATACACAGTTCAACAACCACCTAAAACCAGTAAACAGTTCAACTACCACCTAAAACCAGTAAACATTTCAATCAGAGAAATACACCGTTCAACTACCACCTAAAACCAGTAAACAGCTCAATCAGAGAAATACACCGTTCAACTACCACCTAAAACCAGTAAACATTTCAATCAGAGAAATACACCGTTCAACTACCACCTAAAACCAGTAAACAGTTCAACTACCACCTAGAACCAGTAAACAGTTCAACTACCACCTAAAACCAGTAAACAGCTCAATCAGAGAAATACACAGTTCAACTACCACCTAAAACCAGTAAACAGTTCAACTAACACCTAAAACCAGTAAACAGCTCAATCAGAGAAATACACAGTTCAACTACCACCTAAAACCAGTAAACAGTTCAACTACCACTTAAAACCAGTAAACAGCTCAATCAGAGAAATACACCGTTCAACTACCACCTAAAACCAGTAAACAGTTCAACTACCACCTAAAACCAGTAAACAGCTCAATCAGAGAAATACACAGTTCAACTACCACCTACAACCAGTAAACAGCTCAACTACAACCTAAAACCAGTAAACAGCTCAATCAGAGAAATACACAGTTCAACTACCACCTAAAACCAATAAACAGTTCAACTACCACTTAATACCAGTAAACAGTTCAACTACCACCTAAAACCAGTAAACATTTCAACTACCACTTAAAACCAGTAAACAGTTCAATCAGAGAAATACACAGTTCAACTACCACCTAAAACCAGTAAACAGTTCAATCAGAGAAATACACGGTTCAACTACCACCTAAAACCAGTAAACAATTCAATCAGAGAAATACACAGTTCAACTACCACCTAAAACCAGTAAACATTTCAATCAGAGAAATACACAGTTCAACTACCACCTAAAACCAGTAAACAGTTCAATCAGAGAAATACACAGTTCAACTACCACCTAAAACCAGTAAACAGTTCAACTACCACCTAAAACCAGTAAACATTTCAATCAGAGAAATACACCGTTCAACTACCACCTAAAACCAGTAAATAGCTCAATCAGAGAAATACACAGTTCAACTACCACCTAAAACCAGTAAACAGTTCAACTACCATCTAAAACCAGTAAACATTTCAATCAGAGAAATACACCGTTCAACTACCACCTAAAACCAGTAAACAGCTCAATCAGAGAAATACACAGTTCAACTACCACCTAAAACCAGTAAACAGCTCAATTAGAGAAATACACAGTTCAACTACCACCTAAAACCAGTAAACAGTTCAACTACCACCTAAAACCAGTAAACATTTCAATCAGAGAAATACACCGTTCAACTACCACCTAAAACCAGTAAACAGCTCAATCAGAGAAATACACCGTTCAACTACCACCTAAAACCAGTAAACATTTCAATCAGAGAAATTCACCGTTCAACTACCACCTAAAACCAGTAAACAGTTCAACTACCACCTAGAACCAGTAAACAGTTCAACTACCACCTAAAACCAGTAAACAGCTCAATCAGAGAAATACACAGTTCAACTACCACCTAAAACCAGTAAACAGTTCAACTAACACCTAAAACCAGTAAACAGCTCAATCAGAGAAATACACAGTTCAACTACCACCTAAAACCAGTAAACAGTTCAACTACCACTTAAAACCAGTAAACAGCTCAATCAGAGAAATACACCGTTCAACTACCACCTAAAACCAGTAAACAGTTCAACTACCACCTAAAACCAGTAAACATTTCAATCAGAGAAATACACCGTTCAACTACCACCTAAAACCAGTAAACAGTTCAACTACCACCTAGAACCAGTAAACAGTTCAACTAACACCTAAAACCAGTAAACAGCTCAATCAGAGAAATACACAGTTCAACTACCACCTAAAACCAGTAAACAGCTCAATCAGAGAAATACACAGTTCAACAACCACCTAAAACCAGTAAACAGTTCAACTACCACCTAAAACCAGTAAACATTTCAATCAGAGAAATACACCGTTCAACTACCACCTAAAACCAGTAAACAGCTCAATCAGAGAAATACACCGTTCAACTACCACCTAAAACCAGTAAACATTTCAATCAGAGAAATACACCGTTCAACTACCACCTAAAACCAGTAAACAGTTCAACTACCACCTAGAACCAGTAAACAGTTCAACTACCACCTAAAACCAGTAAACAGCTCAATCAGAGAAATACACAGTTCAACTACCACCTAAAACCAGTAAACAGTTCAACTAACACCTAAAACCAGTAAACAGCTCAATCAGAGAAATACACAGTTCAACTACCACCTAAAACCAGTAAACAGTTCAACTACCACTTAAAACCAGTAAACAGCTCAATCAGAGAAATACACCGTTCAACTACCACCTAAAACCAGTAAACAGTTCAACTACCACCTAAAACCAGTAAACAGCTCAATCAGAGAAATACACAGTTCAACTACCACCTACAACCAGTAAACAGCTCAACTACAACCTAAAACCAGTAAACAGCTCAATCAGAGAAATACACAGTTCAACTACCACCTAAAACCAATAAACAGTTCAACTACCACTTAATACCAGTAAACAGTTCAACTACCACCTAAAACCAGTAAACATTTCAACTACCACTTAAAACCAGTAAACAGTTCAATCAGAGAAATACACAGTTCAACTACCACCTAAAACCAGTAAACAGTTCAATCAGAGAAATACACGGTTCAACTACCACCTAAAACCAGTAAACAATTCAATCAGAGAAATACACAGTTCAACTACCACCTAAAACCAGTAAACATTTCAATCAGAGAAATACACAGTTCAACTACCACCTAAAACCAGTAAACAGTTCAATCAGAGAAATACACAGTTCAACTACCACCTAAAACCAGTAAACAGTTCAACTACCACCTAAAACCAGTAAACATTTCAATCAGAGAAATACACCGTTCAACTACCACCTAAAACCAGTAAATAGCTCAATCAGAGAAATACACAGTTCAACTACCACCTAAAACCAGTAAACAGTTCAACTACCATCTAAAACCAGTAAACATTTCAATCAGAGAAATACACCGTTCAACTACCACCTAAAACCAGTAAACAGCTCAATCAGAGAAATACACAGTTCAACTACCACCTAAAACCAGTAAACAGCTCAATTAGAGAAATACACAGTTCAACTACCACCTAAAACCAGTAAACAGTTCAACTACCACCTAAAACCAGTAAACATTTCAATCAGAGAAATACACCGTTCAACTACCACCTAAAACCAGTAAACAGCTCAATCAGAGAAATACACCGTTCAACTACCACCTAAAACCAGTAAACATTTCAATCAGAGAAATTCACCGTTCAACTACCACCTAAAACCAGTAAACAGTTCAACTACCACCTAGAACCAGTAAACAGTTCAACTACCACCTAAAACCAGTAAACAGCTCAATCAGAGAAATACACAGTTCAACTACCACCTAAAACCAGTAAACAGTTCAACTAACACCTAAAACCAGTAAACAGCTCAATCAGAGAAATACACAGTTCAACTACCACCTAAAACCAGTAAACAGTTCAACTACCACTTAAAACCAGTAAACAGCTCAATCAGAGAAATACACCGTTCAACTACCACCTAAAACGAGTAAACAGTTCAACTACCACCTAAAACCAGTAAACAGCTCAATCAGAGAAATACACAGTTCAACTACCACCTACAACCAGTAAACAGCTCAACTACAACCTAAAACCAGTAAACAGCTCAATCAGAGAAATACACAGTTCAACTACCACCTAAAACCAATAAACAGTTCAACTACCACTTAATACCAGTAAACAGTTCAACTACCACCTAAAACCAGTAAACATTTCAATCAGAGAAATACACCGTTCAACTACCACCTAAAACCAGTAAACAGTTCAACTACCACCTAAAACCAGTAAACATTGCAATCAGAGAAATACACAGTTCAACTACCACCTAAAACCAATAAACAGTTCAACTACCACTTAATACCAGTAAACAGTTCAACTACCACCTAAAACCAGTAAACATTTCAATCAGAGAAATACACCGTTCAACTACCACCTAAAACCAGTAAACAGTTCAACTACCACCTAAAACCAGTAAACATTTCAATCAGAGAAATACACCGTTCAACTACCACCTAAAACCAGTAAACAGCTCAATCAGAGAAATACACCGTTCAACTACCACCTAAAACCAGTAAACATTTCAATCAGAGAAATACACCGCTCAACTACCACCTAAAACCAGTAAACATTTCAATCAGAGAAATACACCGTTCAACTACCACCTAAAACCAGTAAACATTTCAATCAGAGAAATACACCGTTCAACTACCACCTAAAACCAGTAAACAGTTCAACTACCACCTAGAACCAGTAAACAGTTCAACTACCACCTAAAACCAGTAAACAGCTCAATCAGAGAAATACACAGTTCAACTACCACCTAAAACCAGTAAACAGCTCAATCAGAGAAATACACAGTTCAACTACCACCTAAAACCAGTAAACAGTTCAACTACCACCTAAAACCAGTAAACATTGCAATCAGAGAAATACACAGTTCAACTACCACCTAAAACCAGTAAACATTTCAATCAGAGAAATACACCGTTCAACTACCACCTAAAACCAGTAAACAGTTCAACTACCACCTAAAACCAGTAAACAGCTCAATCAGAGAAATACACCGTTCAACTACCACCTAAAACCAGTAAACATTTCAATCAGAGAAATACACCGTTCAACTACCACCTAAAACCAGTAAACAGTTCAACTACCACCTAGAACCAGTAAACAGTTCAACTACCACCTAAAACCAGTAAACAGCTCAATCAGAGAAATACACAGTTCAACTACCACCTAAAACCAGTAAACAGCTCAATCAGAGAAATACACAGTTCAACTACCACCTAAAACCAGTAAACAGTTCAACTACCACCTAAAACCAGTAAACATTGCAATCAGAGAAATACACAGTTCAACTACCACCTAAAACCAGTAAACAGCTCAATCAGAGAAATACACCGTTCAACTACCACCTAAAACCAGTAAACATTTCAATCAGAGAAATACACCGTTCAACTACCACCTAAAACCAGTAAACAGTTCAACTACCACCTAGAACCAGTAAACAGTTCAACTACCACCTAAAACCAGTAAACAGCTCAATCAGAGAAATACACAGTTCAACTACCACCTAAAACCAGTAAACAGTTCAACTACCACCTAAAACCAGTAAACAGCTCAATCAGAGAAATACACAGTTCAACTACCACCTAAAACCAGTAAACAGTTCAACTACCACTTAAAACCAGTAAACAGCTCAATCAGAGAAATACACCGTTCAACTACCACCTAAAACCAGTAAACAGTTCAACTACCACCTAAAACCAATAAACAGCTCAATCAGAGAAATACACAGTTCAACTACCACCTAAAACCAGTAAACAGCTCAACTACAACCTAAAACCAGTAAACAGCTCAATCAGAGAAATACACAGTTCAACTACCACCTAAAACCAATAAACAGTTCAACTACCACTTAAAACCAATAAACAGTTCAACTACAACCTAAAACCAGTAAACTGTTGAATCAGAGAAATACACAGTTCAACTACCACCTAGAACCAGTAAACAGTTCAACTACCACCTAAAACCTGCAAACTGCTATTTTACTGTACTTTTACAATTCTGACGTGTAACATTGAGACCTTTGGCAGCATTAATCATGATAAAACTCACCAGACAACTTTTGCATCGTATATAACCTACAAAGAGAAAGTTAACACATTAAAATAGTCACAGCTGCATTTCATGCCATCATTTCACTATGTACAGGCAGATTATACAGCACTGTAATTGTAGAGCACAAGTAAGCTACTATATACTGATCTCTAAATGCATTTGATTGTGTGGTCTTAATTTCCCCTCCTCCCTCCCTTGTCTGGCTCACCAGGATGAGAGCCAGCACAGAGAAGATGTAGTAGGTGGAGTCCCTGAACAGAGACCACCACGTCAGAACCACCGTCTGCAGAGGGGGAGGAGCCACACAGAGAGAGATTCCACTAACAGACAACCAACACACAGCTAAATCAAGATGAAGTCCTCAGGTTCACTCAGCCAGTGCAAGTGTAGAATAATTTCTAAAATAAGTTTCCATGTATTTATGAGCTCTTCAGCCATAGCTAGCTACACTGTTAAGACCATAAGGTGTGTAGTCTTTGGCAGGTCTGTACCTGGCCCGCAAAGATGCCACAAACACCAATGATGATCAGGATGTTGAAGACCGCTGAGCCCACGATGGTGCCGACCCCCACGTCTCCTTTAGTGATGAACACACCTGAGATGAAAAGAGAGGTGTGGGAGGGGCTGTAGGTGACAATTACATTTTAGTGGATGAAACCAACGGTTATCTCAATGTGTTCTATACGTTGATGTAGAATGAAAGACAATTCATATTGACTCTGCTGACATCATATGGATATGTGTGGCATTACATGATACACAAACATGTTCATTTGGATGGTTTGAAGATCCATGGCAAGATGGTGAAAGTTATGGGCCATTTGTATCAGTCAGTGTTGGGCATAATGTATAGTGTTCATTGACACAATATTGGCCACTGATATCAGGAAATATGAGGTGAAATACAGAGTGATTAAGAACTGACCAATGAGAGACGTGAAGAGCTCTGGTGCTGAGCTTCCTGCAGCCATGAAGGTTGCCCCTGCCACATCCTCACTGAGCTGCAGGTTCTGACAGGGACAGAGACAAGGGGAACATTCTCACACAATCATAATACATGATCAAGAAGCACTATGTCTTTGTAGAAATACATGATAACAGAAATCCTCTTCAGCCTGTCTTGCACAAAGTTTATATTTTAAATGTGTCAACTAAAAGTAGTAATAATGTAGTGATAAAAAGCAGCACATGGTGCCTCCTTCTTCCTGTATCCTGTACCTTCCTGTATCCTGTACCTCCCTGTATCCTGTACCTCCCTGTATCCTGTACCTCCCTGTATCCTGTACCTCCCTGTATCCTGTACCTCCCTGTATCCTGTACCTTCCTGTATCCTGTACCTTCCTGTATCCGGTACCTCCCT
The DNA here is from genome assembly GCF_057628025.1 of Oncorhynchus mykiss. Classification (NCBI taxonomy): domain Eukaryota; kingdom Metazoa; phylum Chordata; class Actinopteri; order Salmoniformes; family Salmonidae; genus Oncorhynchus; species Oncorhynchus mykiss. Next base: position 17,955,952 of record NC_143050.1, read on the forward strand.
GTATCCTGTACCTCCCTGTATCCTGTACCTTCCTGTATCCTGTACCTTCCTGTATCCTGTACCTCCCTGTATCCTGTACCTCCCTGTATCCTGTACCTCCCTGTATCCTGTACCTCCCTGTATCCTGTACCTCCCTGTATCCTGTACCTCCCTGTATCCTGTACCTTCCTGTATCCTGTACCTCCCTGTATCCTGTACCTCCCTGTATTCTGTACCTTCCTGTATCCTGTACCTTCCTGTATCCTGTACCTTCCTGTATCCTGTACGTTAATTGGTGTTGTTGGTTTTCTCACCTCTGATATTTTCTCCAGGGAAGGGACAAAGTAGTCATCACAGACAATAGCAAGAGCATAGAACATGTAGATAGCCTAAAAGATACAGCGAGAGATGAAAATAGAGATACAATCTGTAAGGATGTGATAAGGAAGTGTTTAAGTTATTCAGTTCATTTAGGCAGGTGTACTTCACTATGATTGGCAGATAAATTATATTATGAAACATCTGAACAGATGGAATTGCACTAAGGGTGTGGCTGCAAAACTGCAGTATCGTGGTATCATGGTTGTTTTGTGAGGTGTGTTAAACAGGTGTGTTTTCTGCGTTGTGTGTTATGGGACACTCACACACAGCACATGTAACAGCACTGCTCCTCCTTTCAGCTCCTCCTTGGTGAAGATGTCTTCTGGAAACTCATGGATGGCTCAGGGAGAGAGAACAGTACAACACAGTTAGACACAGATCCTACCTCTCTCTGTCGAGAGAGAGAGGGGGGGGGGAGAGAGAATGGAGGTGGAAAAGGATAGTCGAGAGACGAGAGAGAGAGAGGGGGGGGGGGAATGGAGGTGGAAAAGGATAGTCAACAACAACAGCAGAGGGGGAAGGAAATCAGAGTCTTGCGCTAATCTGACGAAATGGATGACATGCCGCTCAAGACCAAAAGCAGAACAGCGTCATCAAACTGCCACATTGGTTTGTAATGACATGGCTTTCCTGTCCCTGTATCATCATCCTTCTTATGATAAAGGACAGATACACGCATCGTAATAACACAGCAGGCCTTCTGGAAGAATGAATGACAATTTCACCAAATTGCTTTCCAGGTCCAATCCTTTCTGAAGGAATACAATGCTATATCAAATTAAATTGTATTTGTCACGTGCCGAATACAACAGTTTTCGACTTTACCGTGAAATGCTTACTTACAAGCCCTTAACCAACAATGCAGTTTTAAGAAAATATAGTAAAGAAAATATTTACCAAATAAACTAAAGTAAAAAATCCCAAAAGTAACACAATAAAATAACAATAATGAGGCTATATACAGGGGGCACCGGTACCCGAGTCAATGTGTGGGGGTACAGGTTAGTCATAGGGGTAAATTGACTATGCATAGATAATAAACAGCGAGTAGCAGCAGTGTAAAAACAAAGTCTATGACTTGGGTAACTGGAGTCTTTGACAGTATATAGCTGAAGGAGGCACCTTGAAGGTTTGTTCCTCCACGGTCCGAAAGGAATTGCTGCAGCTAAGCGTCAGGATCTGGCTCAGACTCCAAGAAATCATACTTATCCGCCTGACACACAGCAGCCTAACACACAGCAGCCTGACACACAGCAGCCTGACACACAGCAGCCTGACACACAGCAGGCTGACACACAGCAGCCTGACACACAGCAGCCTAATAACTGATCTCTTATGGAATTGCTCCCTCCACGCAGCCAGACACCTGTACAGGCTAGCAGATTCTGCCCCCCTGGGCCGTGTAGAGAGAGAGGAGCAGAGGAGCAGAGCTCTGATGAGGAGGTGTGTGGAACAGCTGGTTCCTGCTCCTCCAGTCCTCAGGCGTATGTGAGAGTGTTAGTGAAAGCTTCCCCTCGGTTCCCCCCAGCGCGACGAGCAGAGGAGAGGAGGCTGCAGCCTAGAGAGCACAGGGCACTGCTGCTAAATCAGTACTCAGACGCAGGGGAAAATGAACTTTAACAACTGGGGAGCCCAAACCTATTAATAGACCTGCTGCTCTGAGACAGGCAGCCCTGGGTAGCTTATACAGCCAGTCCCACAATGCACGCTGTCTGACGCATGCTGCACGACTCATTCTACACCAAACACACTTCCTATAATATACATGCTACACATCACATGATGTATGACACACACTACCAAACATAGGCTTCATGACATATACTACACAGTATGCCCACTACACGCCATCAGCTGTGCTGTGATTCTATGACAGCATGCCATTCTGAAGCTTCTCCCTGTAGATTAGAAGAGCACACCTCTCATGTGATCAAGGCTATTCGATTTTGATCCTTGAATCTGTAGTGTGAGGCAGAGAGGAGAGGATGCCATATGGTCTAGAGGTTTGTATGATGACAGTGTGCTTCTATACAATGCCCTTCTATATTGTGTATGTGTACAACATATGGTTATCTAATGTACATCTAGCGATGTAATCAACATTCTGAATCTGAGCCTCAGAGGGTGAGGGTCCCTCTCTCTGCCTCTGCTCGGCTTGTACTTCCACCTCCCAGAGAACTGTGGGGAAAGGAGCTTATTTTATTTTCTGGCCAGCTGTTGCACTGGGGCAGGACCTGTTCACTAAACCATCCCAGTTTAGCATGTCAACTTTCTGTCAGATTATCATAAGAAAGAGTGAGGCAGCATCTCACTAAAGAACGTGGGTACACATCTGCATCTTATCAGTGTGAGGACATCTGTGCTGTAGTTGTGGTATTATTATCATTTTCTGTTTTCCTTATCCTATAACTGTGTTTTGGAAAGCAGGTCAGATCTGGATCCTTCCCCAGGTCCCCAGGACATGTAGCCCCAATACACAAGGCCCCAGTTGAACGTGTCTATGTAAATGCCGTGCTGAAACACGCGTCTCAGATGAACGTTTTGATGGGTTGCTTCGGTGAAAGCAGTTGCCATGGAGACCCTCTCCCTGGGGACTGTGGTTTGTTGACGGGCGGCGGTGGTAAGCCAATGACGGCTGAGCGAATGGTGAGAAAGGGGGAGGGAGGGGAATGGGTGTTTACCATGGTATTGGCTTATGAAATATGAAAAAAAGAGAAATGACAGGCAGCTCTGGAGAGAAATTTCTAAAAATATGTATTTTTCCTTGCCAACCCTCAGGAGAGGTCTGAGAGAGCGAAAGCATACGAGACAGTGTTGGCTAGGAATTGTATTTGTGAGGATGCTCATCCTCCGTTCCCTTTACTAGGCTTTTGTCACAGGACTGCTGATTGACTAGACTAGCCATAAGATGATTTACTATATCTGAGCTTGGCTTCCAATACTGAACATAGGACATAATCAGCTCCCATGAAATACACAGCCTGGGGGGCGGGGCGAGGGCGTGGAGTTGTAGCAGCATTCACGTGTTTCTGCACCACGCACCCTCTTATTACATCTACTAGTGTTACATCTCTGTGTGTCTGGTCTCCTATAAATCTCACCGGGTGACATTTATTGTCATTAATCTTACGCTTGAGGTAAAACTGAGAGATTTCTGCAAAAATGGCTATATTATCGTAGAAATTCATGGTCTTGATCTTCATTTAAAGTTAGGGTTAGCAGTGTGGTTAAGGTTAGGGTTAGGCATTAGGGTTAGCAGTGTGGTTAAGGTTAGGGTTAGGCATTAGGGTTAGCAGTGTGGTTAAGGTTAGGGTTAGGCATTAGGGTTAGCAGTGTGGTTAAGGTTAGGGTTAGGCATTAGGGTTAGCAGTGTGGTTAAGGTTAGGGTTAGGCATTAGGGTTAGCAGTGTGGTTAAGGTTAGGGTTAGGCATTAGGGTTAGCAGTGTGGTTAAGGTTAGGGTTAGGCATTAGGGTTAGGCATTAGGGTTAGCAGTGTGGTTAAGGTTAGGGTTAGGTTTAAATCATATTTTGTGACTTAGTGACTATGACAGCTAGTAACCCCTCTGCAGAGCTGCCTCAAGGGCAAGATTCATGACAATAAATGCAAACCTGCATAGATCTCTCTCTGAGACACTAGATCTTATCATTATTCACAATGTGAATGGGCTTGATCTTATTTAATTTCATTGCTTATTCAATCAAGTAACTAGAGAAGGGTTCAAAATGGACATGTGATGTAATATGTGTGTGTTCCTGCGTGTGTGCGAACCCATAAGTATGCTTGAGTGTGTGTTTAATGCCATATCAGTCAGGATTAAAAGTGAACCCCCAACTAAATTAAACCTCTAAAGCTGTGAGATGATCTCCACTTGAGTCACTCTGCCGCAAGGGACTTAAGAGTGTGACCGAATGGCAGGCAGAGGGAAGGAAAGAAAGAGATGTTATTGATTGAAAAAGCTGCAGTGTATCTTGGAGTCAAGCTAAGGTATTGAGTGAAACACAGAGCAAAGTAGTCTCACGCACCAACAGAAACAGCACCACTACATAGACTGAAACCACTACAACAACCTTTTTTTAAACCCCTTTTTTTGTGGTATCCAATTGGTAGTTACAGTCTTGTCCCATCACGGCAACTCACATACAGACTCAGGACAGGTGAAGGGGTCAATCTGCACTGCTTGTTGACACATTGCTCTATTAACCCGGAAGCCAGCTGCACCAATGTGTCAGAGGAAACACTGTACAACTGGTGACTGTTGTCAGCTTGCAGACGCCTGGCCTGCCACAAGGAGTCGCTAGAGCACGATGGGAAATCCCGACCGGCCAAACCCTCCCCTAACCCGGACGACACTGGGCCAATTGTGTGCCACCTCATGTGTCTCCAGGTTACGGCCGGCTGTAACACAGCCTGGGATCGAACCCGGGGCTGTAGTGATGCCTCAAGCACTGCGATGCAGTGCCTTAGACCGCTGCACCACTTGGGAGGTCCTCACTACAACAACCTTGCATTTTTTATCCCGAATCAAAACATTTATTTGATTTTATGACATAGTTACGAAAGGCCGACAAGAGCAAAAATAGTCAAAGCCAATCCAACCACACAAATCTCACCAAACCTCAATAACCATCCTTTATCTGACAAAACACTGGCTGAAATAATTTGAGAAATCCTCAGGAGACCTACAGTGGGAGAACAATCAATAAGCTTTAGTCCCTCACAGGAGATTACTCCACCTGTTCAGACACATCACATGGAACTATCCATCGTCTTAAAGCGTCAAGTCTCAATGTTATGTTGGTGGCCTGGGAAGCAAAGGAAACTACTGCAGTAAAACAATTAGAATTCCACCACTAATACCCTATCTGAAATGAAGACGGGTAGCTGTGAGCCACATTTTATGTACAACCACACACAGAGCTGTCGGTGAGTGATCTCCATCCTTAACCTAGGACCTTTAAGTCATCATCAGGAACCAATGTGAACTCAGAGAGAACAAGGATTCTAGAGAGACGGGATGGGAGCTAAGGATATTCTCCCCAATTTACAAAGACTTCAGACAAAAACACAACTACTCCCATGTTTAATAGTTGCATTAGTGGCCATTTGCTTTATTTGACAGCCATAATAAATTACTCCCCTGACAAAACTCAAGGTCTTTTGAAAGGAAATATCATTAGTGTCACACCCTGGTCAAAGTATTTTGTGTTTATCTTTATTTATTTGGTCAGGCCAGGGTGTGGCATGGGTTTTTGTATGTGGTGTGTATGTGTGGGGATTGTAGCTAGTGGGGTGTTCTAGCTAAGTCTATGGCTGTCTGAAGTGGTTCTCAATCAGAGGCAGGTGTTTATCGTTCTCTCTGATTGGGAACCATATTTAGGCAGCCATATTCTTTGAGTTTGTCGTGGGTGATTGTCCTTAGTGTCCTGATGTCATTGTTCTGTGTTAGGATACACAAGTATAGGCTGTTTCGGGTTTTGTTAAGTTTATTGTTTTGGTAGTGTTTGTGTTTAGTGTGTTAATTCATTAAACATGGATTGCAATAGACACGCCGCATTTTGGTCTGACTCTCCTTCTCATAAAGAAAACCGTTACAGAATCACCCACCACAAAGGGACCAAGCAGCGTGTCAACAGGCAGGAACAGCCCAAAGTGGAGTACAGTATGGACTATACTTCTTGGGAGGAGATAGACAGGTGGGCGGTCGACCCAGGGAGAGTGCCGGAGCCCGCCTGGGATTCGATGGAGCAGTGCGCGGAAGGATATAGGAGAATGGAGTTTGCGAAGCAAGCAAGGCGGCGCGGACGGAGGCCCCATAGTCAGCCCCAAAAATTTCTTGGGGGGGGGCTCAGGGAGAGTGTGGCAGAGTCAGGAGCCAGACCTGAGCCAACTCTCCCTGTTTATCGTGAGGAGCCAAGGAGGAGACCAGAGCCGGTGTTGGAGGTGTGCGAAACAGAGACTGTGAAGGAGTTAATGGGGAAATTGGAGGAGAGAGAAATGAGGGAGTTGCTGTGTTGGTGTTTTAAACATGGAATTCGCCCGACGGAGCGTGTCGGGGATTTGATGGCACCTGGGTCAGCGCTCCATACTCGTCCTGAGGTGCGTGTTAGTCGGCTGGTTAAGATGGTGCCAGTCTCACGTACCAGGCCTCCTGTGCACCTCCCTAGCCTTGCACGTCCTGTGCCAGCACCGCTCTCAAGATCTCCAGTACGCCTTCACGGTCTAACCCATCCTGTGCCACCTCCACACCCCAGCCCTCCGGTAGCAGCTCCCCGCACCAGGCTTCCTGTGCGTGTCCTCGGCCCAGTACCACCAGTGCCAGCACCACGCATCAGGCCTACAGTGCGCCTCGCCTGTCCAGCGCTGCCAGAGCCTCCCTCCTCTTCAGCGCTGTCGGAGTCTCCCGCCTGTTTAGCGCTGTCAGAGCTTTCCGCCTCTACAGCGCTGCCGGAGTCTCCCGCCTGTTCAGAACTGCCAGTTAGCATAGAGCTGCCAGTTAGCATAGAGCTGCCAGTTAGCATAGAGCTGCCAGTTAGCATAGAGCTGCCAGTTAGCATAGAGCTGCCAGTCTGCAAGGAGCTGCCAGTCTGCAAGGAGCTGCCAGTCTGCATAGAGCTGCCAGTCTGTAAGGAGCTGCCAGTCTGCAAGGAGCCGCCAGAGCTGCCTGTCTGCAGGATGCCGCCAAAGCTGCCAGTCTGCAAGGAGCCGCCAGAGCTGCCAGTCTGCAAGGAGCCGCCAGAGCTGCCAGTTAGCATGGAGCAGCCAGGGCCGCCAGTCAGCATGGAGCAGCCAGGGCCGCCAGTCAGCATGGAGCAGCCAGGGCCGCCAGTCAGCATGGAGCAGCCAGGGCCGCCAGTCAGCATGGAGCAGCCAGTCAGCATGGAGCAGCCAGTCAGCATGGAGCAGCCAGAGCAGCCAGTCAGCATGGAGCAGCCAGAGCTGCCAGTCAGCATGGAGCAGCCAGTCAGCATGGAGCAGCCAGTCAGCATGGAGCAGCCAGAGCTGCCAGTCAGCATGGAGCAGCCAGTCAGCATGGAGCAGCCAGAGCTGCCAGTCAGCATGGAGCAGCCAGTCAGCATGGAGCAGCCAGAGCTGCCAGTCAGCATGGAGCAGCCAGTCAGCATGGAGCAGCCAGAGCTGCCAGTCATCATGGAGCAGCCAGTCAGCATGGAGCAGCCAGATCTGCCAGTCGACCAGACTCTTCCAGATCTGCCAGTCGACCAGACTCTTCCAGATCTGCCAGTCGACCAGACTCTCCCAGATCTGCCAGTCGACCAGACTCTTCCAGATCTGCCAGTCGACCAGACTCTTCCAGATCTGCCAGTCGACCAGACTCTTCCAGATCTGCCAGTCGACCAGACTCTTCCAGATCCGCCAGTCGACCAGACTCTTCCAGATCCGCCAGTCGACCAGAATCTTCCAGATCCGCCAGTCGACCAGACTCTTCCAGATCTGCCAGTCGACCAGACTCTTCCAGATCTGCCAGTCGACCAGACTCTTCCAGATCTGCCAGTCGACCAGACTCTTCCAGATCTGCCAGTCGACCAGACTCTTCCAGATCTGCCAGTCGACCAGACTCTTCCAGATCTGCCAGTCGACCAGACTCTTCAAGATCTGCCAGTCGACCAGACTCTTCCAGATCTGCCAGTCAGCCAGGATCTGCCAGTCAGCCAGGATCTGCCGAAACCACCAGCCAGCCAGGTAGATTCATCAACCTGCCTGAGCTTCCTCTCACTCCTGAGCTTCCTCTCACTCCTGAGCTTCCCCTCAGTCCCGAGCTGCCTCAGTCCCGAGCTGCCCCTCAGTCCCGATCTGCTCCTCAGTCCAGTGGGGTTCTGGGTGAGGACTACTAGGCCATGGTCGGCGGCGAGGGTGGACTATCCAGGGACGCGAGGAGAAGGGACTAAGACATTGATTGAGTGGGGTCCACGTCCCGCACCGGAGCCGCCACCATGGACAGACGCCCACCCGGACCCTCCCTATTGTTTTGAGGTGCGTTCGGGAGTCCGCACCTTAGGGGGGGGGTTCTGTCACACCCTGGTCAAAGTATTTTGTGTTTATCTTTATTTATTTGGTCAGGCCAGGGTGTGGCATGGGTTTTTGTATGTGGTGTGTATGTGTGGGGATTGTAGCTAGTGGGGTGTTCTAGCTAAGTCTATGGCTGTCTGAAGTGGTTCTCAATCAGAGGCAGGTGTTTATCGTTCTCTCTGATTGGGAACCATATTTAGGCAGCCATATTCTTTGAGTTTGTCGTGGGTGATTGTCCTTAGTGTCCTGATGTCATTGTTCTGTGTTAGGATACACAAGTATAGGCTGTTTCGGGTTTTGTTAAGTTTATTGTTTTGGTAGTGTTTGTGTTTAGTGTGTTAATTCATTAAACATGGATTGCAATAGACACGCCGCATTTTGGTCTGACTCTCCTTCTCATAAAGAAAACCGTTACAATTAGAGTATCTATCAGATTCTCTTTTTCAGTTCTCTCCTGTAGCCACTAAAATATCTCTGTGGAAAAATAATCCTCAAACCGACTGGCTCTGTTGCTTGCCGAATAAAACTAATGCATAAAAAACACAAGCCATCGTTATTTATTCAATCTGTATCGTTGAAGTGTTACAGAGAGCACGCTAGAAATGTAAAGGTCATTTCCTATGGAGCCGACATCTGCAGCATTTACCATGAATGCCGTCTCCACTGATACGGGAACATTGTCTTTATTTGTCAATCACACTGTAACGCTGAACTTCCACGATACGGATTGAATAGAGCCCTTATTAAAATGCATGGGCTTATCTTCTTCCCCTGGTCTATTTTTAGCTCGATCTGGTTGTTCATTCTGCCTCGGCACTTTGAATGCTTAAAAGACAGAATTATCTGGGTTTCAAAATGTAGCATTCAGTTGCTTAGCAACGCTGGCCTCAAAGGGTTCTCGACTGAAGGCAGACGCTGCCATCTCCGTCTTGTTATACAGCGGGGGGGGGGGGGGGGTGGAGTGAGAAAGAGCGAGCGATTGAGAGAGGGAGAAATAAAGTGAGATATAGCAATAGACGGGAAAACCGCGGCTATCCCCAAGATAATATTCCTAGAGGTCTGTCTGAGCTGGCCGTTTGGATTATGTAATCATTAGCAGTTACAGTAAACAGAGAATAGGGGATTTACGTGAAGATAAAGATGAGTAGCCTGCCCTGTGCTCTGTAGCCTAGGAGTAGTGCAGCTCTGAAAGACCTAATGTCATCTACCTGCCCACAGATCCATCAGCCTATTGTTCTACAACCTGTATTTACCTTATGACTCATAAGGGAGTTGTGTCCTTGTCAAAGATACTGAGGGAGGTCTCTTTGTAACAGAAAGACCACACATCAAGTGCTTGCTTTATTGGTGTTGCAGGTGCACATATTGCATTAATAGTTATCTTCTGCCAAGTGTAAATCTAGAACGATTGTGGCAGGTCAGGGAGATAGTGGTATCTAATGCAGTTCATACATTTTCATATCGCAGACTGAAATCACTACACTGTGCATTGCTCAGTCCTGTCGTCCTGCTGCAGAGATCTCCCTAGCTGTCTTCTACCCCATGTCCTCCACTGTGTTTACTTACTGTTTATATATTTCCTTGATTCTTCCATTGCAAGTCTGGCATGGCACTCTAACCCCTCCAGACAGAACCTTTCCTCTGGCCCGGCAGCCAAGTTTGAGACGCACAGTTTACAGAGCACCGATTCCTGACAAGCACTGCACTGCAGCCTCGGCCCACATGACCTTTTCAGTTAACCCGCAGGGGAGAGCCAAGGTTCACCAGCATATACACACAGCACTAACCGCCTTCCCAAAACACACACACACACACATTAACACACTAAGTCACATCTACACAGCTTAGACACTCCTGGAGCCCCCTCAAGTGTTCCACACAGTTTGGGAAATAAATATTTAGTCAACAGACAGTTTGTGCATCGATGTGTCTTCAGGACTTGTAGGGCTCCTATACTCCTATTCCTGTACTTAATCAGCTAATGCTAAGGAGAAGACTATTGAGTACAGAGATACTATACAGTTTGAATGGTCCCTGTCAGCTGCTATTCTCTGAGGAGACAATCATATAAAGCTGTGTGCCAGAGGACATGGTAGGGAACATACACTTTTGTCTAGAATGGGGATCAGGGTCCTTCAGTGGAGGTTGAGGTGGGAGAGATGTTTGGGGCTGTGAGGCTGACTCACCTGGTCTAGGAAGGTCCAGTGTCTGGTTGTCTTCTGTCCACTCCTCCTGCATCAGCCTGCGTCTGGAACGAACTGGAACACCCCCCTCTTCTGGCTGAGACCCAGACGACTCCGGCTCTATTGAAATGTAAGTCAACTGATTTGTAATTTGTGTATTTTATTGCACTGAGACTCATCAAAAGACCGGTTCAAAGACAAAACACTATCTTATTGGACACAACATTGAAAGGCTTTGTGTTTTAGTGCAGATGTTACAGATAATACAAATACAGGCTGGAGGAAGCAACCGGAGAGAGTCAGCAGAAGAGATCATGTCATCTTTTATGAGCACACTCATAAGCCATTCATCATGTCAGCACTGCAATCTCCTCACGGAGTAAATCCCTGTTCCGTATCTCTCTGTTGATAGCCTATCTCTTTATTTGGACTTCTGCTATTAACCCCTATATATGGAAGGACAGCATCAACAGTGAGGACCTCCACTGATGTACTGTATCTGTGTCATTGTCTCCTGAAACACAGAGATAACTGCTGCCACTCACTGAGATCTCTGTCCAGAGCAGAGTAGACCAGAGCCCGAGTGACCAGACCAGAGCAGATTAGAGCAGACCAGAGTCCGAGCAAACCAGAGCCCGAGCCCGATCAGACCAGACCAGAGCCCGTGCAGACCAGAGTAGAGCAGACCAGACCAGACCAGAGCCAGCCAGGTGGGGGCCATTACCCTCTACTCCGGTTGTTTAAGAGGTTGCTTGATCGCTCTCTGTGTCCAGTCTGTTTCATGATCACTTACCGCTTTGTTTTACTCTACAGTCCAATCAACGTGTTGCACTAGGTCTGAGACTGGGGATGTGGAGGCTTTCATGTGGAGCTGTCAAGAGGAACCTGGGTAATAGGAAATTCAAATGGGCCTCTGTCACAGACGGTGCCGCCATTATCACACTCACAACCACACATCACAGAACACAGGGCTCCAACCCAGACCCAGACGAAGACTACACTTTGGCAAGAGTCTCGTCTCTTTCTATAGAAGATGTGGGGTTCACTCCTCAAGATGATCTGTCTGGTGCATTGTAGGCATTGTTGCTGAGAATTTTCCTGCACAGTAGGATATCTAAACTTGTAGTGTATTCAAGGTTTAAAAAGGCTTCAAAAGTTTATAATTTTCACTATACAATTGCAGACTTTATTTGCCCTAAGGAAAAATGTATCAACCCCTACAAAAATGTTAATTCATTATAATCCACATAACAGTTCACATTTCCTGTTTCTGCAGGATGATTTTCCTGCTTTATCAAACTGGCTCAAATGAAGATCCTGCATCTGCATGGTCAAGCCTCGAACTAAGCTGGAACTGGCAATCAATGAAAAAGCCTTCAAGAACAATTGCTCTACTATAGCGACTAGTAGGCCTGCCACTAGAATGATGCTGTATGGTTAACTTGGCAAATTAATACATTTATACAGTAATACACATCTTGCCATTTGCCATTAGAAAGATACATTAAATAATTGTTCATATTTTTTTCCCAAGATTAGGCCTATTAATTAATATATGGGTTAAATGCATCAAATCAAACTTTGTCACATGTGCCAAATACAACATGTGAAGTAGACCTTACCGTGAAATGCTGAATACAACATGTGTAGTAGACCTTACCGTGAAATGCTGAATACAACATGTGTAGTAGACCTTACCGTGAAATGCTGAATACAACATGTGAAGTAGACCTTACCGTGAAATGCTGAATACAACATGTGTAGTAGACCTTACCGTGAAATGCTGAATACAACATGTGTAGTAGACCTTACCGTGAAATGCTGAATACAACATCTGTAGTAGACCTTACCGTGAAATGCTGAATACAACATGTGTAGTAGACCTTACCGTGAAATGCTGAATACAACATGTGTAGTAGACCTTACCGTGAAATGCTGAATACAACATGTGTAGTAGACCTTACCATGAAATGCTGAATACAACATGTGTAGTAGACCTTACCGTGAAATGCTGAATACAACATGTGTAGTAGACCTTACCGTGAAATGCTGAATACAACATGTGTAGTAGACCTTACCGTGAAATGCTGAATACAACACGTGTAGTAGACCTTACCGTGAAATGCTGAATACAACATGTGTAGTAGACCTTACCGTGAAATGCTTACTTACAAGCTCTTAACCAACAGTGATGGTAGTTATGAGATAGTGAAAGTTTAGTAGGGAAAACTGAAGAATATGACAGCTATTAAAGGAGAATATGAAAAACATCAGAACACTGGTTGTCAGAAGGTTTGTGTCATAGCTTAATCTATGACTCATTACATGAACTCATACTCTCTCAACCTGAAAATCACAGGACTGGCCCACACAATCTCACACACACACACACACACACACACACACACACACACACACACACACACACACACCTCTTGATTAAATAATTTTACCTGACCATCTGTTGTTTCATAGCTGAGTATTTGAATCCATCCTCCGAGAGGAAACCAGGAGATCTAGAGCAGTAGAACCAGGTCTGTAGAGAATATGGACCCTAAAGGCTAGATCCCTCAAACTCAACTCTGGACCTCAAAGCCAGTTCCACTGCCTTTTTTCATTGTTCCCCTCTAATCAGGAACTGAATTAGGCCTGGAACACCAGGTGTGTGCAATTAAGAGTTGAGTACCATTGGGCAAGATGTTGACCGTGCGCTGTTCATACAAAGGATATGAATAACTGCATGCCATCAATGTTCTCTTTAGTTCATACACTCATCCCTTTACACACAGTTTATATGCTTATCTGTTTTCTCACTGTGGTGCAATTACAATCATCCATCTTCATGTTACTTAATGCAATGCTTGATAGGGATATGTATTCTCTGGGTTCCCTCAGAGTAATTGGTTCGACTCTAGGAGGTTCTGTGTAGGTGATTGCCTGAGATGAGAGGTTCTGTGAGGATACCAGGCTGGAGCAGGGGGGGTGATGCCAGCAGCCTACCACCCTGCATCCCACTGCTTGCCTCTGAAGCTAAGCAGGGTCAGTCCCTGTTGGTCCCTAGTTGGTCCCTGGATGGGAGACCAAATGCTGCTGGAAGTAGAGTTGGAGGATCAAACAGACAAGAAAAAGATCCCAGAGCAGTGATTGGGGACATTGCCTGGGTGTTGTTTATTGGATGTGATGTTAAATTGGTGTCCTGACTTCTGTGCTCACTAAAGATCCCATGGCGCTTATCATCAGAGTAGTGATGTTAACCCTAGTGTCCTGGCTAAATTCCCAATCTGACCATCATGGCCACCTAATCATCCCCAGCTTCCAACTGGCTCATTCATCCCCTGTAATTATTCACCAGGTCATTGCTATAAATGAGAATGTGTTCTCAGTCAATTTACCTGGTAAAATAAGGGTTAACAAAAAAATGATGCTGAAGTTTCAATGTGACGCACAATCTAGGTGCAGAATATTGGGGGATGGGACATGGGAGGGAATCATCCAATATGTTGGTTCCAAATCTCTCTCTTTCATCCCATACAGCCTATTATCAATATGGTTACATAATTATTATTTTGCGAGAAATTAAATAATCTTGCATATTTAGCCGATGGCAGTATTTCATTGTAAATTTAATTAATGAAGAATGTGAATGAGCTGACAGATCGATCATTTCCACCCTTAGGTATTATAATACAATCTGTGAAGATATAAACATGTCCTAAAATGTTTTCAACTTCAAAAGGAATAGTAAAAAATATGTGATGCTAAAAAACACCCCACATTTACAAGCAATAATATACGTTAATTGACATTATGCAAAATGTACCCATCATTATTCCTTGTGGAAAAACTCACCTGTCACGTGCGCGACCTGTGCGAGCCAAATGACCGCGAGAAGCACAACTCCACAGCAGCAGAACCGCTGGAAGGGCCGCCGTCTCCCTGTCTGTACAGCCGCCTTCATTCCGAAATCGGACCCTCACCAGTCAAAACATATCCGTTGCAGTTACGGTCAGGTCGGTTTCCACTTTTCACAGCTTAATTGCACTAGGCTACACTTTAACTTGAATGTCAAGTTAGTTGATTGTGTAAACCAGCGCTAAATCCTCGCAGACTGTAGCCTACTCAATTCGGATTACAATATTTTATCCTGCCAAGGCGCACCGTGACATCCATGCCTTGAGATCACACAAGATTACACAAGAGGAGTAGGTGGATGCAGAAGTGATGACAGCATTTACAGCCTTCAGATCGGTAGACAGATTGAAAAGTCGGCGACAGCAGAATCCGGTACAAACACGAGAGTTGAGGCGCTGGGTAGCGGTACGGTCTTTCTGCCTTGACACTATTACCACTCTGGTTGTGAAATCGTGTCGGTCGTCGTGTTGTGCGCTGTGTTCGTGTGCGCCACTAGGCGGCGACATGCTCGGCGTCATTCAATGCATAGAGTGCAACAAAACAAAATCCTAACAGACTGTGCTGAGCCAATTTTCTAAGATAGCCTATATCCTCAAGCAACCAGTGTGGCAATTTGTCATCTGAACATAGTGATAGAAATTCTTCATGAGCTATGAATTTTAGGCCAAGGCTACTACTGTGCTACTGTAGTCAAACAACAAGAGTGATGTGTTTGGCAACATGCAAAATTGGCCTGGTTTTAACATTTCACAGACATTATATCTGAAAAGGAGAGAGCACCCCCCCCCCCCCCCCCCCCACACACACACACACATTGCTACACATCACCTGAAACACTCTCTCTCTCTCTCTCTCTCCCAATTTGACACACACACACCAGTGCATGCTGTCTATGTTTACAGAACATCGGTGAGTCAAACCTGCATTAAAGTTAAGCTCTTGAGCTACGGTATGTCTGACACGTTTTGTCTGGCCCCTAGTGAAGATTCTGCCTGCAGCACCAAACCCAAATAAAGACATAAGACCTGCTATTGTTGTCATCAGCCCTTCTCCAGGTGTCAGGCCAGGGAAGATAAAGAGCTTCACCGCGGCTGGTGTTTAGGAAAGCTTTCCAGAGGACAAAGCCCAGGGAAGTGTTTTTGTTATGTTGTCTTGGTGTGTTACGAATCACACTTGTGTGGAATGAGATTTGGAAAATGTATTTGCATTTCTTTACTGTATGCTCTCGGGAAGACATTTAACATAGTCAATCAAACACAGGCCTTAGTTCTCTGTAGAGTTGACTCTGTGTGTGTGTACATGCATGAGGAGGCAATATATAGTCAATTCCATTAAGTAAACACTTCCCTTCATTTATTTAGTCCTACTGTCATTACACCATGTTGTCACTTTAGTTTCACATGCAGTAAAACTGCTCAGACTGATGGTAAGGCTTTCCATGTGAACATTTTCATTCCAAAAACACTATATATACATTTTCTGAAATGTTGGGAAATTAGCTTTTATTATTTAAAGAACTTTTGAAAGAGATTGGTGTGTTTTTTCACTATCAAATCATGGCATGTTCAATGACAGACAAGTATTTGTTTAAATCTATCACTTGATGGTTTCATTTCAGAGACACAAATAATCATTTTTGGGGGAAAAATGCTAGGTTTTACACAGTCAGATGTAACAAATAACTACATTTTTTATAAATAAATGTACAAATGATACATTTGTGCCATCAATATTTAAGATGAAAATAAAATAAAAAATATGGTAATATGAGATCTATAGAACATTTACAGTGTAGTCATTTAGCAGAGGCTCTTATCCAGAGACACTACAGTTAGGAGTCATTTAGCAGAGGCTCTTATCCAGAGACACTACAGTTAGGAGTCATTTAGCAGAGGCTCTTACCCAGAGACACTACAATAGGGAGTCATTTAGCAGAGGCTCTTATCCAGAGACACTACAGGAGGGAGTCATTTAGCAGAGGCTCTTATTCAGAGACACTACAGTAGGGAGTCATTTAGCAGAGGCTCTTATCCAGAGACACTACAGGAGGGAGTCATTTAGCAGAGGCTCTTATCCAGAGACACTACAGTTAGGAGTCATTTAGCAGAGGCTCTTATCCAGAGACACTACAGTTAGGAGTCATTTAGCAGAGGCTCTTACCCAGAGACACTACAATAGGGAGTCATTTAGCAGAGGCTCTTATCCAGAGACACTACAGGAGGGAGTCATTTAGCAGAGGCTCTTATTCAGAGACACTACAGTAGGGAGTCATTTAGCAGAGGCTCTTATCCAGAGACACTACAGGAGGGAGTCATTTAGCAGAGGCTCTTATCCAGAGACACTACAGGAGGGAGTCATTTAGCAGAGGCTCTTATCCAGAGACACTACAGTAGGGAGTCATTTAGCAGAGGCTCTTATCCAGAGACACTACAGTTAGGAGTCATTTAGCAGAGGCTCTTATCCAGAGACACTATAGCAGGGAGTCATTTAGCAGTTTCTTATCTAGAGACACTACAGTTGGTAGTCATTTAGCAGAGTCTCTTATCCAGAGACACTACAGTTGGGAGTCATTTAGCAGAGGCTCTTATCCAGTGACACTACAGTTGGGAGTCATTTAGCAGAGGCTCTTATCCAGAGACACTACAGTAGGGAGTCATTTAGCAGAGGCTCTTACCCAGAGACATTACAGTTGGGAGTCATTTAGCAGAGGCTCTTATCCAGACACAACAGAAGGGAGTCATTTAGCAATCTCTTATCCAGAGACACTACAGTAGGGAGTCATTTGGCAGAGGCTCTTATCCAGACACAACAGAAGGGAGTCATTTAGCAGAGGCTCTTATCCAGTGACACTACAGTTGGGAGTCATTTAGTAGAGGCTCTTATCCAGAGACACTACAGTTAGGAGTCATTTAGCATAGGCTCTTACCCAGAGACACTACAGTTAGGAGTCATTTAGCAGAGGCTCTTATCCAGAGACACTATAGCAGGGAGTCATTTAGCAGAGTCTCTTATCCAGAGACACTACAGTAGGGAGTCATTTAGCAGAGGCTCTTACCCAGAGACACTCCAGTTGGGAGTCATTTAGCAGAGGCTCTTATCCAGAGATACTACAGTTGGGAGTCATTTAGCAGAGGCTCTTATCCAGAGACACTACAATTCGGAGTCATTTAGCAGAGGCTCTTATCCAGAGACACTATAGCAGGGAGTCATTTAGCAGTTTCTTATCCAGAGACACTACAGTTGGGAGTCATTTAGCAGAGGCTCTTATCCAGTGACACTACAGTTGGGAGTCATTTAGCAGAGTCTCTTATCCAGAGACACTACAGTTGGGAGTCATTTAGCAGAGGCTCTTATCCAGTGACACTACAGTTGGGAGTCATTTAGCAGGTTCTCTTATCCCAAGACACTACAGTAGGGAGTCATTTAGCAGAGGCTCTTATCCAGTGACACTACAGTTGGCAGTCATTTAGCAGAGGCTCTTATCCAGAGACACTACAGTAGGGAGTAATTTAGCAGAGGCTCTTATCCAGTGACACTACAGCAGGGAGTCATTTAGCAGAGGCTCTTATCCAGAGACACTACAGTTGGGAGTAATTTAGCAGAGGCTCTTATCCAGACACAACAGAAGGGAGTCATTTAGCAGAGGCTCTTATCCAGAGACACTACAGTAGGGAGTCATTTAGCAGAGGCTCTTATCCAGAGACACTACAGTTAGGAGTCATTTAGCAGAGGCTCTTATCCAGAGACACTACAGTAGGGAGTAATTTAGCAGAGGCTCTTATCCAGTGACACTACAGCAGGGAGTCATTTAGCAGAGGCTCTTATCCAGAGACACTACAGTTAGGAGTAATTTAGCAGAGGCTCTTATCCAGTGACACTACAGTTGGGAGTCATTTAGCAGAGGCTCTTACCCAGAGACACTACAGTAGGGAGTCATTTAGCAGAGGCTCTTACCCAGAGACATTACAGTTGGGAGTCATTTAGCAGAGGCTCTTATCCAGACACGACAGAAGGGAGTCATTTAGCAATCTCTTATCCAGAGACACTACAGTAGGGAGTCATTTGGCAGAGGCTCTTATCCAGACACAACAGAAGGGAGTCATTTAGCAGAGGCTCTTATCCAGTGACACTACAGTTGGGAGTCATTTAGCAGAAGCTCTTATCCAGAGACACTACAGTTAGGAGTCATTTAGCAGAGGCTCTTACCCAGAGACACTACAGTTAGGAGTCATTTAGCAGAGGCTCTTATCCAGAGACACTACAGTTGGGAGTCATTTAGCAGAGGCTCTTATCCAGAGACACTACAGTAGGGAGTCATTTAGCAGAGGCTCTTACCCAGAGACATTACAGTTGGGAGTCATTTAGCAGAGGCTCTTATCCAGACACAACAGAAGGGAGTCATTTAGCAGTCTCTTATCCAGAGACACTACAGTTGGGAGTCATTTAGCAGAGGCTCTTATCCAGAGACACTACAGTAGGGAGTCATTTAGCTGAGGCTCTTATCCAGAGACACTACAGTTAGGAGTCATTTAGCAGAGGCTCTTATCCAGAGACACTATAGCAGGGAGTCATTTAGCAGTTTCTTATCCAGAGACACTACAGTTGGGAGTCATTTAGCAGAGGCTCTTACCCAGAGACATTACAGTTGGGAGTCATTTAGCAGAGGCTCTTATCCAGACACGACAGAAGGGAGTCATTTAGCAATCTCTTATCCAGAGACACTACAGTAGGGAGTCATTTGGCAGAGGCTCTTATCCAGACACAACAGAAGGGAGTCATTTAGCAGAGGCTCTTACCCAGAGACACTCCAGTTGGGAGTCATTTAGCAGAGGCTCTTATCCAGAGATACTACAGTTGGGAGTCATTTAGCAGAGGCTCTTATCCAGAGACACTACAATTCGGAGTCATTTAGCAGAGGCTCTTATCCAGAGACACTATAGCAGGGAGTCATTTAGCAGTTTCTTATCCAGAGACACTACAGTTGGGAGTCATTTAGCAGAGGCTCTTATCCAGTGACACTACAGTTGGGAGTCATTTAGCAGAGTCTCTTATCCAGAGACACTACAGTTGGGAGTCATTTAGCAGAGGCTCTTATCCAGTGACACTACATTTGGGAGTCATTTAGCAGGTTCTCTTATCCCAAGACACTACAGTAGGGAGTCATTTAGCAGAGGCTCTTATCCAGTGACACTACAGTTGGCAGTCATTTAGCAGAGGCTCTTATCCAGAGACACTACAGTAGGGAGTAATTTAGCAGAGGCTCTTATCCAGTGACACTACAGCAGGGAGTCATTTAGCAGAGTCTCTTATCCAGAGACACTACAGTAGGGAGTCATTTAGCAGAGTCTCTTATCCAGAGACACTACAGTAGGGAGTCATTTAGCAGAGGCTCTTACCCAGAGACATTACAGTTGGGAGTCATTTAGCAGAGGCTCTTATCCAGAGACACTACAGTTAGGAGTCATTTAGCAGAGGCTCTTATCCAGAGACACTATAGCAGGGAGTCATTTAGCAGTTTCTTATCCAGAGACACTACAGTTGGGAGTCATTTAGCAGAGGCTCTTACCCAGAGACACTACAGTAGGGAGTCATTTAGCAGAAGCTCTTACCCAGAGACATTACAGTTGGGAGTCATTTAGCAGAGGCTCTTATCCAGACACGACAGAAGGGAGTCATTTAGCAATCTCTTATCCAGAGACACTACAGTAGGGAGTCATTTGGCAGAGGCTCTTATCCAGACACAACATAAGGGAGTCATTTAGCAGAGGCTCTTATCCAGTGACACTACAGTTGGGAGTCATTTAGTAGAGGCTCTTATCCAGAGACACTACAGTTAGGAGTCATTTAGCATAGGCTCTTACCCAGAGACACTACAGTTAGGAGTCATTTAGCAGAGGCTCTTATCCAGAGACACTACAGTTGGGAGTCATTTAGCAGAGGCTCTTATCCAGAGACACTACAGTAGGGAGTCATTTAGCAGAGGCTCTTATCCAGAGACACTACAGTTAGGAGTCATTTAGCAGAGGCTCTTATCCAGAGACACTATAGCAGGGAGTCATTTAGCAGTTTCTTATCCAGAGACACTACAGTTGGGAGTCATTTAGCAGAGGCTCTTACCCAGAGACATTACAGTTGGGAGTCATTTAGCAGAGGCTCTTATCCAGACACGACAGAAGGGAGTCATTTAGCAATCTCTTATCCAGAGACACTACAGTAGGGAGTCATTTGGCAGAGGCTCTTATCCAGACACAACAGAAGGGAGTCATTTAGCAGAGGCTCTTACCCAGAGACACTCCAGTTGGGAGTCATTTAGCAGAGGCTCTTATCCAGAGATACTACAGTTGGGAGTCATTTAGCAGAGGCTCTTATCCAGAGACACTACAATTCGGAGTCATTTAGCAGAGGCTCTTATCCAGAGACACTATAGCAGGGAGTCATTTAGCAGTTTCTTATCCAGAGACACTACAGTTGGGAGTCATTTAGCAGAGGCTCTTATCCAGTGACACTACAGTTGGGAGTCATTTAGCAGAGTCTCTTATCCAGAGACACTACAGTTGGGAGTCATTTAGCAGAGGCTCTTATCCAGAGACACTATAGCAGGGAGTCATTTAGCAGTTTCTTATCCAGAGACACTACAGTTGGGAGTCATTTAGCAGAGGCTCTTATCCAGTGACACTACAGTTGGGAGTCATTTAGCAGAGTCTCTTATCCAGAGACACTACAGTTGGGAGTCATTTAGCAGAGGCTCTTATCCAGTGACACTACATTTGGGAGTCATTTAGCAGGTTCTCTTATCCCAAGACACTACAGTAGGGAGTCATTTGGCAGAGGCTCTTATCCAGACACAACAGAAGGGAGTCATTTAGCAGAGGCTCTTACCCAGAGACACTCCAGTTGGGAGTCATTTAGCAGAGGCTCTTATCCAGAGATACTACAGTTGGGAGTCATTTAGCAGAGGCTCTTATCCAGAGACACTACAATTCGGAGTCATTTAGCAGAGGCTCTTATCCAGAGACACTATAGCAGGGAGTCATTTAGCAGTTTCTTATCCAGAGACACTACAGTTGGGAGTCATTTAGCAGAGGCTCTTATCCAGTGACACTACAGTTGGGAGTCATTTAGCAGAGTCTCTTATCCAGAGACACTACAGTTGGGAGTCATTTAGCAGAGGCTCTTATCCAGTGACACTACATTTGGGAGTCATTTAGCAGGTTCTCTTATCCCAAGACACTACAGTAGGGAGTCATTTAGCAGAGGCTCTTATCCAGTGACACTACAGTTGGCAGTCATTTAGCAGAGGCTCTTATCCAGAGACACTACAGTAGGGAGTAATTTAGCAGAGGCTCTTATCCAGTGACACTACAGCAGGGAGTCATTTAGCAGAGTCTCTTATCCAGAGACACTACAGTAGGGAGTCATTTAGCAGAGTCTCTTATCCAGAGACACTACAGTAGGGAGTCATTTAGCAGAGGCTCTTACCCAGAGACATTACAGTTGGGAGTCATTTAGCAGAGGCTCTTATCCAGAGACACTACAGTTAGGAGTCATTTAGCAGAGGCTCTTATCCAGAGACACTATAGCAGGGAGTCATTTAGCAGTTTCTTATCCAGAGACACTACAGTTGGGAGTCATTTAGCAGAGGCTCTTACCCAGAGACACTACAGTAGGGAGTCATTTAGCAGAAGCTCTTACCCAGAGACATTACAGTTGGGAGTCATTTAGCAGAGGCTCTTATCCAGACACGACAGAAGGGAGTCATTTAGCAATCTCTTATCCAGAGACACTACAGTAGGGAGTCATTTGGCAGAGGCTCTTATCCAGACACAACATAAGGGAGTCATTTAGCAGAGGCTCTTATCCAGTGACACTACAGTTGGGAGTCATTTAGTAGAGGCTCTTATCCAGAGACACTACAGTTAGGAGTCATTTAGCATAGGCTCTTACCCAGAGACACTACAGTTAGGAGTCATTTAGCAGAGGCTCTTATCCAGAGACACTACAGTTGGGAGTCATTTAGCAGAGGCTCTTATCCAGAGACACTACAGTAGGGAGTCATTTAGCAGAGGCTCTTATCCAGAGACACTACAGTTAGGAGTCATTTAGCAGAGGCTCTTATCCAGAGACACTATAGCAGGGAGTCATTTAGCAGTTTCTTATCCAGAGACACTACAGTTGGGAGTCATTTAGCAGAGGCTCTTACCCAGAGACATTACAGTTGGGAGTCATTTAGCAGAGGCTCTTATCCAGACACGACAGAAGGGAGTCATTTAGCAATCTCTTATCCAGAGACACTACAGTAGGGAGTCATTTGGCAGAGGCTCTTATCCAGACACAACAGAAGGGAGTCATTTAGCAGAGGCTCTTACCCAGAGACACTCCAGTTGGGAGTCATTTAGCAGAGGCTCTTATCCAGAGATACTACAGTTGGGAGTCATTTAGCAGAGGCTCTTATCCAGAGACACTACAATTCGGAGTCATTTAGCAGAGGCTCTTATCCAGAGACACTATAGCAGGGAGTCATTTAGCAGTTTCTTATCCAGAGACACTACAGTTGGGAGTCATTTAGCAGAGGCTCTTATCCAGTGACACTACAGTTGGGAGTCATTTAGCAGAGTCTCTTATCCAGAGACACTACAGTTGGGAGTCATTTAGCAGAGGCTCTTATCCAGAGACACTATAGCAGGGAGTCATTTAGCAGTTTCTTATCCAGAGACACTACAGTTGGGAGTCATTTAGCAGAGGCTCTTATCCAGTGACACTACAGTTGGGAGTCATTTAGCAGAGTCTCTTATCCAGAGACACTACAGTTGGGAGTCATTTAGCAGAGGCTCTTATCCAGTGACACTACATTTGGGAGTCATTTAGCAGGTTCTCTTATCCCAAGACACTACAGTAGGGAGTCATTTGGCAGAGGCTCTTATCCAGACACAACAGAAGGGAGTCATTTAGCAGAGGCTCTTACCCAGAGACACTCCAGTTGGGAGTCATTTAGCAGAGGCTCTTATCCAGAGATACTACAGTTGGGAGTCATTTAGCAGAGGCTCTTATCCAGAGACACTACAATTCGGAGTCATTTAGCAGAGGCTCTTATCCAGAGACACTATAGCAGGGAGTCATTTAGCAGTTTCTTATCCAGAGACACTACAGTTGGGAGTCATTTAGCAGAGGCTCTTATCCAGTGACACTACAGTTGGGAGTCATTTAGCAGAGTCTCTTATCCAGAGACACTACAGTTGGGAGTCATTTAGCAGAGGCTCTTATCCAGTGACACTACATTTGGGAGTCATTTAGCAGGTTCTCTTATCCCAAGACACTACAGTAGGGAGTCATTTAGCAGAGGCTCTTATCCAGTGACACTACAGTTGGCAGTCATTTAGCAGAGGCTCTTATCCAGAGACACTACAGTAGGGAGTAATTTAGCAGAGGCTCTTATCCAGTGACACTACAGCAGGGAGTCATTTAGCAGAGTCTCTTATCCAGAGACACTACAGTAGGGAGTCATTTAGCAGAGTCTCTTATCCAGAGACACTACAGTAGGGAGTCATTTAGCAGAGGCTCTTACCCAGAGACATTACAGTTGGGAGTCATTTAGCAGAGGCTCTTATCCAGAGACACTACAGTTAGGAGTCATTTAGCAGAGGCTCTTATCCAGAGACACTATAGCAGGGAGTCATTTAGCAGTTTCTTATCCAGAGACACTACAGTTGGGAGTCATTTAGCAGAGGCTCTTACCCAGAGACACTACAGTAGGGAGTCATTTAGCAGAAGCTCTTACCCAGAGACATTACAGTTGGGAGTCATTTAGCAGAGGCTCTTATCCAGACACGACAGAAGGGAGTCATTTAGCAATCTCTTATCCAGAGACACTACAGTAGGGAGTCATTTGGCAGAGGCTCTTATCCAGACACAACATAAGGGAGTCATTTAGCAGAGGCTCTTATCCAGTGACACTACAGTTGGGAGTCATTTAGTAGAGGCTCTTATCCAGAGACACTACAGTTAGGAGTCATTTAGCATAGGCTCTTACCCAGAGACACTACAGTTAGGAGTCATTTAGCAGAGGCTCTTATCCAGAGACACTACAGTTGGGAGTCATTTAGCAGAGGCTCTTATCCAGAGACACTACAGTAGGGAGTCATTTAGCAGAGGCTCTTATCCAGAGACACTACAGTTAGGAGTCATTTAGCAGAGGCTCTTATCCAGAGACACTATAGCAGGGAGTCATTTAGCAGTTTCTTATCCAGAGACACTACAGTTGGGAGTCATTTAGCAGAGGCTCTTACCCAGAGACATTACAGTTGGGAGTCATTTAGCAGAGGCTCTTATCCAGACACGACAGAAGGGAGTCATTTAGCAATCTCTTATCCAGAGACACTACAGTAGGGAGTCATTTGGCAGAGGCTCTTATCCAGACACAACAGAAGGGAGTCATTTAGCAGAGGCTCTTACCCAGAGACACTCCAGTTGGGAGTCATTTAGCAGAGGCTCTTATCCAGAGATACTACAGTTGGGAGTCATTTAGCAGAGGCTCTTATCCAGAGACACTACAATTCGGAGTCATTTAGCAGAGGCTCTTATCCAGAGACACTATAGCAGGGAGTCATTTAGCAGTTTCTTATCCAGAGACACTACAGTTGGGAGTCATTTAGCAGAGGCTCTTATCCAGTGACACTACAGTTGGGAGTCATTTAGCAGAGTCTCTTATCCAGTGACACTACAGTTGGGAGTCATTTAGCAGAGGCTCTTATCCAGAGACACTATAGCAGGGAGTCATTTAGCAGTTTCTTATCCAGAGACACTACAGTTGGGAGTCATTTAGCAGAGGCTCTTATCCAGTGACACTACAGTTGGGAGTCATTTAGCAGAGTCTCTTATCCAGAGACACTACAGTTGGGAGTCATTTAGCAGAGGCTCTTATCCAGTGACACTACATTTGGGAGTCATTTAGCAGAGTCTCTTATCCAGAGACACTACAGTTAGGAGTCATTTAGCAGAGGCTCTTATCCAGAGACACTATAGCAGGGAGTCATTTAGCAGTTTCTTATCCAGAGACACTACAGTTGGGAGTCATTTAGCAGAGGCTCTTACCCAGAGACATTACAGTTGGGAGTCATTTAGCAGAGGCTCTTATCCAGACACGACAGAAGGGAGTCATTTAGCAATCTCTTATCCAGAGACACTACAGTAGGGAGTCATTTGGCAGAGGCTCTTATCCAGACACAACAGAAGGGAGTCATTTAGCAGAGGCTCTTACCCAGAGACACTCCAGTTGGGAGTCATTTAGCAGAGGCTCTTATCCAGAGATACTACAGTTGGGAGTCATTTAGCAGAGGCTCTTATCCAGAGACACTACAATTCGGAGTCATTTAGCAGAGGCTCTTATCCAGAGACACTATAGCAGGGAGTCATTTAGCAGTTTCTTATCCAGAGACACTACAGTTGGGAGTCATTTAGCAGAGGCTCTTATCCAGTGACACTACAGTTGGGAGTCATTTAGCAGAGTCTCTTATCCAGAGACACTACAGTTGGGAGTCATTTAGCAGAGGCTCTTATCCAGTGACACTACATTTGGGAGTCATTTAGCAGGTTCTCTTATCCCAAGACACTACAGTAGGGAGTCATTTAGCAGAGGCTCTTATCCAGTGACACTACAGTTGGCAGTCATTTAGCAGAGGCTCTTATCCAGAGACACTACAGTAGGGAGTAATTTAGCAGAGGCTCTTATCCAGTGACACTACAGCAGGGAGTCATTTAGCAGAGTCTCTTATCCAGAGACACTACAGTAGGGAGTCATTTAGCAGAGTCTCTTATCCAGAGACACTACAGTAGGGAGTCATTTAGCAGAGGCTCTTACCCAGAGACATTACAGTTGGGAGTCATTTAGCAGAGGCTCTTATCCAGAGACACTACAGTTAGGAGTCATTTAGCAGAGGCTCTTATCCAGAGACACTATAGCAGGGAGTCATTTAGCAGTTTCTTATCCAGAGACACTACAGTTGGGAGTCATTTAGCAGAGGCTCTTACCCAGAGACACTACAGTAGGGAGTCATTTAGCAGAAGCTCTTACCCAGAGACATTACAGTTGGGAGTCATTTAGCAGAGGCTCTTATCCAGACACGACAGAAGGGAGTCATTTAGCAATCTCTTATCCAGAGACACTACAGTAGGGAGTCATTTGGCAGAGGCTCTTATCCAGACACAACATAAGGGAGTCATTTAGCAGAGGCTCTTATCCAGTGACACTACAGTTGGGAGTCATTTAGTAGAGGCTCTTATCCAGAGACACTACAGTTAGGAGTCATTTAGCATAGGCTCTTACCCAGAGACACTACAGTTAGGAGTCATTTAGCAGAGGCTCTTATCCAGAGACACTACAGTTGGGAGTCATTTAGCAGAGGCTCTTATCCAGAGACACTACAGTTAGGAGTCATTTAGCAGAGGCTCTTATCCAGAGACACTATAGCAGGGAGTCATTTAGCAGTTTCTTATCCAGAGACACTACAGTTGGGAGTCATTTAGCAGAGGCTCTTACCCAGAGACATTACAGTTGGGAGTCATTTAGCAGAGGCTCTTATCCAGACACGACAGAAGGGAGTCATTTAGCAATCTCTTATCCAGAGACACTACAGTAGGGAGTCATTTGGCAGAGGCTCTTATCCAGACACAACAGAAGGGAGTCATTTAGCAGAGGCTCTTACCCAGAGACACTCCAGTTGGGAGTCATTTAGCAGAGGCTCTTATCCAGAGATACTACAGTTGGGAGTCATTTAGCAGAGGCTCTTATCCAGAGACACTACAATTCGGAGTCATTTAGCAGAGGCTCTTATCCAGAGACACTATAGCAGGGAGTCATTTAGCAGTTTCTTATCCAGAGACACTACAGTTGGGAGTCATTTAGCAGAGGCTCTTATCCAGTGACACTACAGTTGGGAGTCATTTAGCAGAGTCTCTTATCCAGAGACACTACAGTTGGGAGTCATTTAGCAGAGGCTCTTATCCAGAGACACTATAGCAGGGAGTCATTTAGCAGTTTCTTATCCAGAGACACTACAGTTGGGAGTCATTTAGCAGAGGCTCTTATCCAGTGACACTACAGTTGGGAGTCATTTAGCAGAGTCTCTTATCCAGAGACACTACAGTTGGGAGTCATTTAGCAGAGGCTCTTATCCAGTGACACTACATTTGGGAGTCATTTAGCAGGTTCTCTTATCCCAAGACACTACAGTAGGGAGTCATTTAGCAGAGGCTCTTATCCAGTGACACTACAGTTGGCAGTCATTTAGCAGAGGCTCTTATCCAGAGACACTACAGTAGGGAGTAATTTAGCAGAGGCTCTTATCCAGTGACACTACAGCAGGGAGTCATTTAGCAGAGTCTCTTATCCAGAGACACTACAGTAGGGAGTCATTTAGCAGAGTCTCTTATCCAGAGACACTACAGTAGGGAGTCATTTAGCAGAGGCTCTTACCCAGAGACATTACAGTTGGGAGTCATTTAGCAGAGGCTCTTATCCAGACACAACAGAAGGGAGTCATTTAGCAGTCTCTTATCCAGAGACACTACAGTTGGGAGTCATTTAGCAGAGGCTCTTATCCAGAGACACTACAGTAGGGAGTCATTTAGCAGAGGCTCTTATCCAGAGACACTACAGTTAGGAGTCATTTAGCAGAGGCTCTTATCCAGAGACACTATAGCAGGGAGTCATTTAGCAGTTTCTTATCCAGAGACACTACAGTTGGGAGTCATTTAGCAGAGGCTCTTACCCAGAGACACTACAGTAGGGAGTCATTTAGCAGAGGCTCTTACCCAGAGACATTACAGTTGGGAGTCATTTAGCAGAGGCTCTTATCCAGACACGACAGAAGGGAGTCATTTAGCAATCTCTTATCCAGAGACACTACAGTAGGGAGTCATTTGGCAGAGGCTCTTATCCAGACACAACATAAGGGAGTCATTTAGCAGAGGCTCTTATCCAGTGACACTACAGTTGGGAGTCATTTAGTAGAGGCTCTTATCCAGAGACACTACAGCTAGGAGTCATTTAGCATAGGCTCTTACCCAGAGACACTACAGTTAGGAGTCATTTAGCAGAGGCTCTTATCCAGAGACACTACAGTAGGGAGTCATTTAGCAGAGGCTCTTATCCAGAGACACTACAGTTAGGAGTCATTTAGCAGAGGCTCTTATCCAGAGACACTATAGCAGGGAGTCATTTAGCAGAGTCTCTTATCCAGAGACACTACAGTAGGGAGTCATTTAGCAGAGTCTCTTATCCAGAGACACTACAGTAGGGAGTCATTTAGCAGAGGCTCTTACCCAGAGACACTCCAGTTGGGAGTCATTTAGCAGAGGCTCTTACCCAGAGACACTACAGTAGGGAGTCATTTAGCAGAGGCTCTTACCCAGAGACATTACAGTTGGGAGTCATTTAGCAGAGGCTCTTATCCAGACACGACAGAAGGGAGTCATTTAGCAATCTCTTATCCAGAGACACTACAGTAGGGAGTCATTTGGCAGAGGCTCTTATCCAGACACAACAGAAGGGAGTCATTTAGCAGAGGCTCTTACCCAGAGACACTCCAGTTGGGAGTCATTTAGCAGAGGCTCTTATCCAGAGATACTACAGTTGGGAGTCATTTAGCAGAGGCTCTTATCCAGAGACACTACAATTCGGAGTCATTTAGCAGAGGCTCTTATCCAGAGACACTATAGCAGGGAGTCATTTAGCAGTTTCTTATCCAGAGACACTACAGTTGGGAGTCATTTAGCAGAGGCTCTTATCCAGTGACACTACAGTTGGGAGTCATTTAGCAGAGTCTCTTATCCAGAGACACTACAGTTGGGAGTCATTTAGCAGAGGCTCTTATCCAGTGACACTACAGTTGGGAGTCATTTAGCAGGTTCTCTTATCCCAAGACACTACAGTAGGGAGTCATTTAGCAGAGGCTCTTATCCAGTGACACTACAGTTGGCAGTCATTTAGCAGAGGCTCTTATCCAGAGACACTACAGTAGGGAGTAATTTAGCAGAGGCTCTTATCCAGTGACACTACAGCAGGGAGTCATTTAGCAGAGGCTCTTATCCAGAGACACTACAGTTGGGAGTCATTTAGCAGAGGCTCTTATCCAGACACAACAGAAGGGAGTCATTTAGCAGAGGCTCTTATCCAGAGACACTACAGTAGGGAGTCATTTAGCAGAGGCTCTTATCCAGAGACACTACAGGTAGGAGTCATTTAGCAGAGGCTCTTATCCAGAGACACTACAGTAGGGAGTAATTTAGCAGAGGCTCTTATCCAGTGACACTACAGCAGGGAGTCATTTAGCAGAGGCTCTTATCCAGAGACACTACAGTTAGGAGTAATTTAGCAGAGGCTCTTATCCAGTGACACTACAGTTGGGAGTCATTTAGCAGAGGCTCTTACCCAGAGACACTACAGTAGGGAGTCATTTAGCAGAGGCTCTTACCCAGAGACATTACAGTTGGGAGTCATTTAGCAGAGGCTCTTATCCAGACACGACAGAAGGGAGTCATTTAGCAATCTCTTATCCAGAGACACTACAGTAGGGAGTCATTTGGCAGAGGCTCTTATCCAGACACAACAGAAGGGAGTCATTTAGCAGAGGCTCTTATCCAGTGACACTACAGTTGGGAGTCATTTAGCAGAAGCTCTTATCCAGAGACACTACAGTTAGGAGTCATTTAGCAGAGGCTCTTACCCAGAGACACTACAGTTAGGAGTCATTTAGCAGAGGCTCTTATCCAGAGACACTACAGTTGGGAGTCATTTAGCAGAGGCTCTTATCCAGAGACACTACAGTAGGGAGTCATTTAGCAGAGGCTCTTACCCAGAGACATTACAGTTGGGAGTCATTTAGCAGAGGCTCTTATCCAGACACAACAGAAGGGAGTCATTTAGCAGTCTCTTATCCAGAGACACTACAGTTGGGAGTCATTTAGCAGAGGCTCTTATCCAGAGACACTACAGTAGGGAGTCATTTAGCAGAGGCTCTTATCCAGAGACACTATAGCAGGGAGTCATTTAGCAGTTTCTTATCCAGAGACACTACAGTTGGGAGTCATTTAGCAGAGGCTCTTACCCAGAGACACTACAGTAGGGAGTCATTTAGCAGAGGCTCTTACCCAGAGACATTACAGTTGGGAGTCATTTAGCAGAGGCTCTTATCCAGACACGACAGAAGGGAGTCATTTAGCAATCTCTTATCCAGAGACACTACAGTAGGGAGTCATTTGGCAGAGGCTCTTATCCAGACACAACATAAGGGAGTCATTTAGCAGAGGCTATTATCCAGTGACACTACAGTTGGGAGTCATTTAGTAGAGGCTCTTATCCAGAGACACTACAGTTAGGAGTCATTTAGCATAGGCTCTTACCCAGAGACACTACAGTTAGGAGTCATTTAGCAGAGGCTCTTATCCAGAGACACTACAGTAGGGAGTCATTTAGCAGAGGCTCTTATCCAGAGACACTACAGTTAGGAGTCATTTAGCAGAGGCTCTTATCCAGAGACACTATAGCAGGGAGTCATTTAGCAGAGTCTCTTATCCAGAGACACTACAGTAGGGAGTCATTTAGCAGAGTCTCTTATCCAGAGACACTACAGTAGGGAGTCATTTAGCAGAGGCTCTTACCCAGAGACATTACAGTTGGGAGTCATTTAGCAGAGGCTCTTATCCAGACACGACAGAAGGGAGTCATTTAGCAATCTCTTATCCAGAGACACTACAGTAGGGAGTCATTTGGCAGAGGCTCTTATCCAGACACAACAGAAGGGAGTCATTTAGCAGAGGCTCTTACCCAGAGACACTCCAGTTGGGAGTCATTTAGCAGAGGCTCTTATCCAGAGATACTACAGTTGGGAGTCATTTAGCAGAGGCTCTTACCCAGAGACACTCCAGTTGGGAGTCATTTAGCAGAGGCTCTTACCCAGAGACACTACAGTTAGGAGTCATTTAGCAGAGGCTCTTATCCAGAGACACTACAGTTGGGAGTCATTTAGCAGAGGCTCTTATCCAGAGACACTACAGTAGGGAGTCATTTAGCAGAGGCTCTTACCCAGAGACATTACAGGTGGGAGTCATTTAGCAGAGGCTCTTATCCAGACACGACAGAAGGGAGTCATTTAGCAATCTCTTATCCAGAGACACTACAGTAGGGAGTCATTTGGCAGAGGCTCTTATCCAGACACAACAGAAGGGAGTCATTTAGCAGAGGCTCTTATCCAGTGACACTACAGTTGGGAGTCATTTAGCAGAAGCTCTTATCCAGAGACACTACAGTTAGGAGTCATTTAGCAGAGGCTCTTACCCAGAGACACTACAGTTAGGAGTCATTTAGCAGAGGCTCTTATCCAGAGACATTACAGTTGGGAGTCATTTAGCAGAGGCTCTTATCCAGAGACACTACAGTAGGGAGTCATTTAGCAGAGGCTCTTACCCAGAGACATTACAGTTGGGAGTCATTTAGCAGAGGCTCTTATCCAGACACAACAGAAGGGAGTCATTTAGCAGTCTCTTATCCAGAGACACTACAGTTGGGAGTCATTTAGCAGAGGCTCTTATCCAGAGACACTACAGTAGGGAGTCATTTAGCAGAGGCTCTTATCCAGAGACACTACAGTTAGGAGTCATTTAGCAGTTTCTTATCCAGAGACACTACAGTTGGGAGTCATTTAGCAGAGGCTCTTACCCAGAGACACTACAGTAGGGAGTCATTTAGCAGAGGCTCTTACCCAGAGACATTACAGTTGGGAGTCATTTAGCAGAGGCTCTTATCCAGACACGACAGAAGGGAGTCATTTAGCAATCTCTTATCCAGAGACACTACAGTAGGGAGTCATTTGGCAGAGGCTCTTATCCAGACACAACATAAGGGAGTCATTTAGCAGAGGCTATTATCCAGTGACACTACAGTTGGGAGTCATTTAGTAGAGGCTCTTATCCAGAGACACTACAGTTAGGAGTCATTTAGCATAGGCTCTTACCCAGAGACACTACAGTTAGGAGTCATTTAGCAGAGGCTCTTATCCAGAGACACTACAGTAGGGAGTCATTTAGCAGAGGCTCTTATCCAGAGACACTACAGTTAGGAGTCATTTAGCAGAGGCTCTTATCCAGAGACACTATAGCAGGGAGTCATTTAGCAGAGTCTCTTATCCAGAGACACTACAGTAGGGAGTCATTTAGCAGAGTCTCTTATCCAGAGACACTACAGTAGGGAGTCATTTAGCAGAGGCTCTTACCCAGAGACATTACAGTTGGGAGTCATTTAGCAGAGGCTCTTATCCAGACACGACAGAAGGGAGTCATTTAGCAATCTCTTATCCAGAGACACTACAGTAGGGAGTCATTTGGCAGAGGCTCTTATCCAGACACAACAGAAGGGAGTCATTTAGCAGAGGCTCTTACCCAGAGACACTCCAGTTGGGAGTCATTTAGCAGAGGCTCTTATCCAGAGATACTACAGTTGGGAGTCATTTAGCAGAGGCTCTTACCCAGAGACACTCCAGTTGGGAGTCATTTAGCAGAGGCTCTTACCCAGAGACACTACAGTTAGGAGTCATTTAGCAGAGGCTCTTATCCAGAGACACTACAGTTGGGAGTCATTTAGCAGAGGCTCTTATCCAGAGACACTACAGTAGGGAGTCATTTAGCAGAGGCTCTTACCCAGAGACATTACAGTTGGGAGTCATTTAGCAGAGGCTCTTATCCAGACACGACAGAAGGGAGTCATTTAGCAATCTCTTATCCAGAGACACTACAGTAGGGAGTCATTTGGCAGAGGCTCTTATCCAGACACAACAGAAGGGAGTCATTTAGCAGAGGCTCTTATCCAGTGACACTACAGTTGGGAGTCATTTAGCAGAAGCTCTTATCCAGAGACACTACAGTTAGGAGTCATTTAGCAGAGGCTCTTACCCAGAGACACTACAGTTAGGAGTCATTTAGCAGAGGCTCTTATCCAGAGACACTACAGTTGGGAGTCATTTAGCAGAGGCTCTTATCCAGAGACACTACAGTAGGGAGTCATTTAGCAGAGGCTCTTACCCAGAGACATTACAGTTGGGAGTCATTTAGCAGAGGCTCTTATCCAGACACAACAGAAGGGAGTCATTTAGCAGTCTCTTATCCAGAGACACTACAGTTGGGAGTCATTTAGCAGAGGCTCTTATCCAGAGACACTACAGTAGGGAGTCATTTAGCAGAGGCTCTTATCCAGAGACACTACAGTTAGGAGTCATTTAGCAGAGGCTCTTACCCAGAGACACTCCAGTTGGGAGTCATTTAGCATAGGCTCTTACCCAGAGACACTACAGTTAGGAGTCATTTAGCAGAGGCTCTTATCCAGAGACACTACAGTAGGGAGTCATTTAGCAGAGGCTCTTACCCAGAGACACTACAGTTAGGAGTCATTTAGCAGAGGCTCTTATCCAGAGACACTACAGTTGGGAGTCATTTAGCAGAGGCTCTTATCCAGAGACACTACAGTAGGGAGTCATTTAGCAGAGGCTCTTACCCAGAGACATTACAGTTGGGAGTCATTTAGCAGAGGCTCTTATCCAGACACAACAGAAGGGAGTCATTTAGCAGTCTCTTATCCAGAGACACTACAGTTGGGAGTCATTTAGCAGAGGCTCTTATCCAGAGACACTACAGTAGGGAGTCATTTAGCAGAGGCTCTTATCCAGAGACACTACAGTTAGGAGTCATTTAGCAGAGGCTCTTATCCAGAGACACTACAGTTAGGAGTCATTTAGCAGTTTCTTATCCAGAGACACTACAGTTGGGAGTCATTTAGCAGAGGCTCTTACCCAGAGACACTACAGTAGGGAGTCATTTAGCAGAGGCTCTTACCCAGAGACATTACAGTTGGGAGTCATTTAGCAGAGGCTCTTATCCAGACACGACAGAAGGGAGTCATTTAGCAATCTCTTATCCAGAGACACTACAGTAGGGAGTCATTTGGCAGAGGCTCTTATCCAGACACAACATAAGGGAGTCATTTAGCAGAGGCTCTTATCCAGTGACACTACAGTTGGGAGTCATTTAGTAGAGGCTCTTATCCAGAGACACTACAGTTAGGAGTCATTTAGCATAGGCTCTTACCCAGAGACACTACAGTTAGGAGTCATTTAGCAGAGGCTCTTATCCAGAGACACTACAGTAGGGAGTCATTTAGCAGAGGCTCTTATCCAGAGACACTACAGTTAGGAGTCATTTAGCAGAGGCTCTTATCCAGAGACACTATAGCAGGGAGTCATTTAGCAGAGTCTCTTATCCAGAGACACTACAGTAGGGAGTCATTTAGCAGAGTCTCTTATCCAGAGACACTACAGTAGGGAGTCATTTAGCAGAGGCTCTTACCCAGAGACATTACAGTTGGGAGTCATTTAGCAGAGGCTCTTATCCAGACACGACAGAAGGGAGTCATTTAGCAATCTCTTATCCAGAGACACTACAGTAGGGAGTCATTTGGCAGAGGCTCTTATCCAGACACAACAGAAGGGAGTCATTTAGCAGAGGCTCTTACCCAGAGACACTCCAGTTGGGAGTCATTTAGCAGAGGCTCTTATCCAGAGATACTACAGTTGGGAGTCATTTAGCAGAGGCTCTTACCCAGAGACACTCCAGTTGGGAGTCATTTAGCAGAGGCTCTTACCCAGAGACACTACAGTTAGGAGTCATTTAGCAGAGGCTCTTATCCAGAGACACTACAGTTGGGAGTCATTTAGCAGAGGCTCTTATCCAGAGACACTACAGTAGGGAGTCATTTAGCAGAGGCTCTTACCCAGAGACATTACAGTTGGGAGTCATTTAGCAGAGGCTCTTATCCAGACACGACAGAAGGGAGTCATTTAGCAATCTCTTATCCAGAGACACTACAGTAGGGAGTCATTTGGCAGAGGCTCTTATCCAGACACAACAGAAGGGAGTCATTTAGCAGAGGCTCTTATCCAGTGACACTACAGTTGGGAGTCATTTAGCAGAAGCTCTTATCCAGAGACACTACAGTTAGGAGTCATTTAGCAGAGGCTCTTACCCAGAGACACTACAGTTAGGAGTCATTTAGCAGAGGCTCTTATCCAGAGACACTACAGTTGGGAGTCATTTAGCAGAGGCTCTTATCCAGAGACACTACAGTAGGGAGTCATTTAGCAGAGGCTCTTACCCAGAGACATTACAGTTGGGAGTCATTTAGCAGAGGCTCTTATCCAGACACAACAGAAGGGAGTCATTTAGCAGTCTCTTATCCAGAGACACTACAGTTGGGAGTCATTTAGCAGAGGCTCTTATCCAGAGACACTACAGTAGGGAGTCATTTAGCAGAGGCTCTTATCCAGAGACACTACAGTTAGGAGTCATTTAGCAGAGGCTCTTATCCAGAGACACTATAGCAGGGAGTCATTTAGCAGTTTCTTATCCAGAGACACTACAGTTGGGAGTCATTTAGCAGAGGCTCTTACCCAGAGACACTACAGTAGGGAGTCATTTAGCAGAAGCTCTTACCCAGAGACATTACAGTTGGGAGTCATTTAGCAGAGGCTCTTATCCAGACACGACAGAAGGGAGTCATTTAGCAATCTCTTATCCAGAGACACTACAGTTGGGAGTCATTTGGCAGAGGCTCTTATCCAGACACAACATAAGGGAGTCATTTAGCAGAGGCTCTTATCCAGTGACACTACAGTTGGGAGTCATTTAGTAGAGGCTCTTATCCAGAGACACTACAGTTAGGAGTCATTTAGCATAGGCTCTTACCCAGAGACACTACAGTTAGGAGTCATTTAGCAGAGGCTCTTATCCAGAGACACTACAGTAGGGAGTCATTTAGCAGAGGCTCTTATCCAGAGACACTACAGTTAGGAGTCATTTAGCAGAGGCTCTTATCCAGAGACACTATAGCAGGGAGTCATTTAGCAGAGTCTCTTATCCAGAGACACTACAGTAGGGAGTCATTTAGCAGAGTCTCTTATCCAGAGACACTACAGTAGGGAGTCATTTAGCAGAGGCTCTTACCCAGAGACACTCCAGTTGGGAGTCATTTAGCAGAGGCTCTTACCCAGAGACACTACAGTAGGGAGTCATTTAGCAGAGGCCCTTACCCAGAGACATTACAGTTGGGAGTCATTTAGCAGAGGCTCTTATCCAGACACAACAGAAGGGAGTCATTTAGCAGTCTCTTATCCAGAGACACTACAGTTGGGAGTCATTTAGCAGAGGCTCTTATCCAGAGACACTACAGTAGGGAGTCATTTAGCAGAGGCTCTTATCCAGAGACACTACAGTTAGGAGTCATTTAGCAGAGGCTCTTATCCAGAGACACTATAGCAGGGAGTCATTTAGCAGTTTCTTATCCAGAGACACTACAGTTGGGAGTCATTTAGCAGAGGCTCTTACCCAGAGACACTACAGTAGGGAGTCATTTAGCAGAAGCTCTTACCCAGAGACATTACAGTTGGGAGTCATTTAGCAGAGGCTCTTATCCAGACACGACAGAAGGGAGTCATTTAGCAATCTCTTATCCAGAGACACTACAGTTGGGAGTCATTTGGCAGAGGCTCTTATCCAGACACAACATAAGGGAGTCATTTAGCAGAGGCTCTTATCCAGTGACACTACAGTTGGGAGTCATTTAGTAGAGGCTCTTATCCAGAGACACTACAGTTAGGAGTCATTTAGCATAGGCTCTTACCCAGAGACACTACAGTTAGGAGTCATTTAGCAGAGGCTCTTATCCAGAGACACTACAGTTAGGAGTCATTTAGCAGAGGCTCTTATCCAGAGACACTATAGCAGGGAGTCATTTAGCAGAGTCTCTTATCCAGAGACACTACAGTAGGGAGTCATTTAGCAGAGTCTCTTATCCAGAGACACTACAGTAGGGAGTCATTTAGCAGAGGCTCTTACCCAGAGACACTCCAGTTGGGAGTCATTTAGCAGAGGCTCTTACCCAGAGACACTACAGTAGGGAGTCATTTAGCAGAGGCCCTTACCCAGAGACATTACAGTTGGGAGTCATTTAGCAGAGGCTCTTATCCAGACACGACAGAAGGGAGTCATTTAGCAATCTCTTATCCAGAGACACTACAGTAGGGAGTCATTTGGCAGAGGCTCTTATCCAGACACAACAGAAGGGAGTCATTTAGCAGAGGCTCTTACCCAGAGACACTACAGTTGGGAGTCATTTAGCAGAGGCTCTTATCCAGAGACACTACAATTCGGAGTCATTTAGCAGAGGCTCTTATCCAGAGACACTATAGCAGGGAGTCATTTAGCAGTTTCTTATCCAGAGACACTACAGTTGGGAGTCATTTAGCAGAGGCTCTTATCCAGTGACACTACAATTGGGAGTCATTTAGCAGAGTCTCTTATCCAGAGACACTACAGTTGGGAGTCATTTAGCAGAGGCTCTTATCCAGTGACACTACAGTTGGGAGTCATTTAGCAGGTTCTCTTATCCCAAGACACTACAGTAGGGAGTCATTTAGCAGAGGCTCTTATCCAGTGACACTACAGTTGGCAGTCATTTAGCAGAGGCTCTTATCCAGAGACACTACAGTAGGGAGTAATTTAGCAGAGGCTCTTATCCAGTGACACTACAGCAGGGAGTCATTTAGCAGAGGCTCTTATCCAGAGACACTACAGTTGGGAGTCATTTAGCAGAGGCCCTTATCCAGACACAACAGAAGGGAGTCATTTAGCAGAGGCTCTTATCCAGAGACACTACAGTAGGGAGTCATTTAGCAGAGGCTCTTGTCCAGAGACACTACAGTTAGGAGTCATTTAGCAGAGGCTCTTATCCAGAGACACTACAGTAGGGAGTAATTTAGCAGAGGCTCTTATCCAGTGACACTACAGTTGGGAGTCATTTAGCAGAGGCTCTTACCCAGAGACACTACAGTAGGGAGTCATTTAGCAGAGGCTCTTACCCAGAGACATTACAGTTGGGAGTCATTTAGCAGAGGCTCTTATCCAGACACGACAGAAGGGAGTCATTTAGCAGAGGCTCTTATCCAGTGACACTACAGTTGGGAGTCATTTAGCAGAAGCTCTTATCCAGAGACACTACAGTTAGGAGTCATTTAGCAGAGGCTCTTACCCAGAGACACTACAGTTAGGAGTCATTTAGCAGAGGCTCTTATCCAGAGACACTACAGTTGGGAGTCATTTAGCAGAGGCTCTTATCCAGACACAACAGAAGGGAGTCATTTAGCAGAGGCTCTTATCCAGAGACACTACAGTAGGGAGTCATTTAGCAGAGGCTCTTATCCAGAGACACTACAGTTAGGAGTCATTTAGCAGAGGCTCTTATCCAGAGACACTACAGTTGGGAGTCATTTAGCAGAGGCTCTTATCCAGAGACACTACAGTAGGGAGTCATTTAGCAGAGGCTCTTACCCAGAGACATTACAGTTGGGAGTCATTTAGCAGAGGCTCTTATCCAGACACAACAGAAGGGAGTCATTTAGCAGTCTCTTATCCAGAGACACTACAGTTGGGAGTCATTTAGCAGAGGCTCTTATCCAGAGACACTACAGTAGGGAGTCATTTAGCAGAGGCTCTTATCCAGAGACACTACAGTTAGGAGTCATTTAGCAGAGGCTCTTATCCAGAGACACTATAGCAGGGAGTCATTTAGCAGTTTCTTATCCAGAGACACTACAGTTGGGAGTCATTTAGCAGAGGCTCTTACCCAGAGACACTACAGTAGGGAGTCATTTAGCAGAAGCTCTTACCCAGAGACATTACAGTTGGGAGTCATTTAGCAGAGGCTCTTATCCAGACACGACAGAAGGGAGTCATTTAGCAATCTCTTATCCAGAGACACTACAGTTGGGAGTCATTTGGCAGAGGCTCTTATCCAGACACAACATAAGGGAGTCATTTAGCAGAGGCTCTTATCCAGTGACACTACAGTTGGGAGTCATTTAGTAGAGGCTCTTATCCAGAGACACTACAGTTAGGAGTCATTTAGCATAGGCTCTTACCCAGAGACACTACAGTTAGGAGTCATTTAGCAGAGGCTCTTATCCAGAGACACTACAGTAGGGAGTCATTTAGCAGAGGCTCTTATCCAGAGACACTACAGTTAGGAGTCATTTAGCAGAGGCTCTTATCCAGAGACACTATAGCAGGGAGTCATTTAGCAGAGTCTCTTATCCAGAGACACTACAGTAGGGAGTCATTTAGCAGAGTCTCTTATCCAGAGACACTACAGTAGGGAGTCATTTAGCAGAGGCTCTTACCCAGAGACACTCCAGTTGGGAGTCATTTAGCAGAGGCTCTTACCCAGAGACACTACAGTAGGGAGTCATTTAGCAGAGGCCCTTACCCAGAGACATTACAGTTGGGAGTCATTTAGCAGAGGCTCTTATCCAGACACAACAGAAGGGAGTCATTTAGCAGTCTCTTATCCAGAGACACTACAGTTGGGAGTCATTTAGCAGAGGCTCTTATCCAGAGACACTACAGTAGGGAGTCATTTAGCAGAGGCTCTTATCCAGAGACACTACAGTTAGGAGTCATTTAGCAGAGGCTCTTATCCAGAGACACTATAGCAGGGAGTCATTTAGCAGTTTCTTATCCAGAGACACTACAGTTGGGAGTCATTTAGCAGAGGCTCTTACCCAGAGACACTACAGTAGGGAGTCATTTAGCAGAAGCTCTTACCCAGAGACATTACAGTTGGGAGTCATTTAGCAGAGGCTCTTATCCAGACACGACAGAAGGGAGTCATTTAGCAATCTCTTATCCAGAGACACTACAGTTGGGAGTCATTTGGCAGAGGCTCTTATCCAGACACAACATAAGGGAGTCATTTAGCAGAGGCTCTTATCCAGTGACACTACAGTTGGGAGTCATTTAGTAGAGGCTCTTATCCAGAGACACTACAGTTAGGAGTCATTTAGCATAGGCTCTTACCCAGAGACACTACAGTTAGGAGTCATTTAGCAGAGGCTCTTATCCAGAGACACTACAGTTAGGAGTCATTTAGCAGAGGCTCTTATCCAGAGACACTATAGCAGGGAGTCATTTAGCAGAGTCTCTTATCCAGAGACACTACAGTAGGGAGTCATTTAGCAGAGTCTCTTATCCAGAGACACTACAGTAGGGAGTCATTTAGCAGAGGCTCTTACCCAGAGACACTCCAGTTGGGAGTCATTTAGCAGAGGCTCTTACCCAGAGACACTACAGTAGGGAGTCATTTAGCAGAGGCCCTTACCCAGAGACATTACAGTTGGGAGTCATTTAGCAGAGGCTCTTATCCAGACACGACAGAAGGGAGTCATTTAGCAATCTCTTATCCAGAGACACTACAGTAGGGAGTCATTTGGCAGAGGCTCTTATCCAGACACAACAGAAGGGAGTCATTTAGCAGAGGCTCTTACCCAGAGACACTACAGTTGGGAGTCATTTAGCAGAGGCTCTTATCCAGAGACACTACAATTCGGAGTCATTTAGCAGAGGCTCTTATCCAGAGACACTATAGCAGGGAGTCATTTAGCAGTTTCTTATCCAGAGACACTACAGTTGGGAGTCATTTAGCAGAGGCTCTTATCCAGTGACACTACAATTGGGAGTCATTTAGCAGAGTCTCTTATCCAGAGACACTACAGTTGGGAGTCATTTAGCAGAGGCTCTTATCCAGTGACACTACAGTTGGGAGTCATTTAGCAGGTTCTCTTATCCCAAGACACTACAGTAGGGAGTCATTTAGCAGAGGCTCTTATCCAGTGACACTACAGTTGGCAGTCATTTAGCAGAGGCTCTTATCCAGAGACACTACAGTAGGGAGTAATTTAGCAGAGGCTCTTATCCAGTGACACTACAGCAGGGAGTCATTTAGCAGAGGCTCTTATCCAGAGACACTACAGTTGGGAGTCATTTAGCAGAGGCCCTTATCCAGACACAACAGAAGGGAGTCATTTAGCAGAGGCTCTTATCCAGAGACACTACAGTAGGGAGTCATTTAGCAGAGGCTCTTGTCCAGAGACACTACAGTTAGGAGTCATTTAGCAGAGGCTCTTATCCAGAGACACTACAGTAGGGAGTAATTTAGCAGAGGCTCTTATCCAGTGACACTACAGTTGGGAGTCATTTAGCAGAGGCTCTTACCCAGAGACACTACAGTAGGGAGTCATTTAGCAGAGGCTCTTACCCAGAGACATTACAGTTGGGAGTCATTTAGCAGAGGCTCTTATCCAGACACGACAGAAGGGAGTCATTTAGCAGAGGCTCTTATCCAGTGACACTACAGTTGGGAGTCATTTAGCAGAAGCTCTTATCCAGAGACACTACAGTTAGGAGTCATTTAGCAGAGGCTCTTACCCAGAGACACTACAGTTAGGAGTCATTTAGCAGAGGCTCTTATCCAGAGACACTACAGTTGGGAGTCATTTAGCAGAGGCTCTTATCCAGACACAACAGAAGGGAGTCATTTAGCAGAGGCTCTTATCCAGAGACACTACAGTAGGGAGTCATTTAGCAGAGGCTCTTATCCAGAGACACTACAGTTAGGAGTCATTTAGCAGAGGCTCTTATCCAGAGACACTACAGTAGGGAGTAATTTAGCAGAGGCTCTTATCCAGTGACACTACAGTTGGGAGTCATTTAGCAGAGGCTCTTACCCAGAGACACTACAGTAGGGAGTCATTTAGCAGAGGCTCTTACCCAGAGACATTACAGTTGGGAGTCATTTAGCAGAGGCTCTTATCCAGACACGACAGAAGGGAGTCATTTAGCAATCTCTTATCCAGAGACACTACAGTAGGGAGTCATTTGGCAGAGGCTCTTATCCAGACACAACAGAAGGGAGTCATTTAGCAGAGGCTCTTATCCAGTGACACTACAGTTGGGAGTCATTTAGCAGAAGCTCTTATCCAGAGACACTACAGTTAGGAGTCATTTAGCAGAGGCTCTTACCCAGAGACACTACAGTTAGGAGTCATTTAGCAGAGGCTCTTATCCAGAGACACTACAGTTGGGAGTCATTTAGCAGAGGCTCTTACCCAGAGACATTACAGTTGGGAGTCATTTAGCAGAGGCTCTTATCCAGACACAACAGAAGGGAGTCATTTAGCAGTCTCTTATCCAGAGACACTACAGTTGGGAGTCATTTAGCAGAGGCTCTTATCCAGAGACACTACAGTTAGGAGTCATTTAGCAGAGGCTCTTATCCAGAGACACTACAGTTGGGAGTCATTTAGCAGA
Source organism: Oncorhynchus mykiss (assembly GCF_057628025.1). NCBI lineage: Eukaryota > Metazoa > Chordata > Actinopteri > Salmoniformes > Salmonidae > Oncorhynchus > Oncorhynchus mykiss. Next base: position 17,998,667 of record NC_143050.1, read on the forward strand.
GGCTCTTATCCAGAGACACTACAGTAGGGAGTCATTTAGCAGAGGCTCTTATCCAGAGACACTACAGTTAGGAGTCATTTAGCAGAGGCTCTTATCCAGAGACACTATAGCAGGGAGTCATTTAGCAGTTTCTTATCCAGAGACACTACAGTTGGGAGTCATTTAGCAGAGGCTCTTACCCAGAGACACTACAGTAGGGAGTCATTTAGCAGAGGCTCTTACCCAGAGACATTACAGTTGGGAGTCATTTAGCAGAGGCTCTTATCCAGACACGACAGAAGGGAGTCATTTAGCAATCTCTTATCCAGAGACACTACAGTAGGGAGTCATTTGGCAGAGGCTCTTATCCAGACACAACATAAGGGAGTCATTTAGCAGAGGCTCTTATCCAGTGACACTACAGTTGGGAGTCATTTAGTAGAGGCTCTTATCCAGAGACACTACAGTTAGGAGTCATTTAGCATAGGCTCTTACCCAGAGACACTACAGTTAGGAGTCATTTAGCAGAGGCTCTTATCCAGAGACACTACAGTAGGGAGTCATTTAGCAGAGGCTCTTATCCAGAGACACTACAGTTAGGAGTCATTTAGCAGAGGCTCTTATCCAGAGACACTATAGCAGGGAGTCATTTAGCAGAGTCTCTTATCCAGAGATACTACAGTTGGGAGTCATTTAGCAGAGGCTCTTATCCAGAGACACTACAATTCGGAGTCATTTAGCAGAGGCTCTTATCCAGAGACACTATAGCAGGGAGTCATTTAGCAGAGTCTCTTATCCAGAGACACTACAGTAGGGAGTCATTTAGCAGAGTCTCTTATCCAGAGACACTACAGTAGGGAGTCATTTAGCAGAGGCTCTTACCCAGAGACACTCCAGTTGGGAGTCATTTAGCAGAGGCTCTTACCCAGAGACACTACAGTAGGGAGTCATTTAGCAATCTCTTATCCAGAGACACTACAGTAGGGAGTCATTTGGCAGAGGCTCTTATCCAGACACAACATAAGGGAGTCATTTAGCAGAGGCTCTTATCCAGTGACACTACAGTTGGGAGTCATTTAGTAGAGGCTCTTATCCAGAGACACTACAGTTAGGAGTCATTTAGCATAGGCTCTTACCCAGAGACACTACAGTTAGGAGTCATTTAGCAGAGGCTCTTATCCAGAGACACTACAGTAGGGAGTCATTTAGCAGAGGCTCTTATCCAGAGACACTACAGTTAGGAGTCATTTAGCAGAGGCTCTTATCCAGAGACACTATAGCAGGGAGTCATTTAGCAGAGTCTCTTATCCAGAGACACTACAGTAGGGAGTCATTTAGCAGAGTCTCTTATCCAGAGACACTACAGTAGGGAGTCATTTAGCAGAGGCTCTTACCCAGAGACACTCCAGTTGGGAGTCATTTAGCAGAGGCTCTTATCCAGAGATACTACAGTTGGGAGTCATTTAGCAGAGGCTCTTATCCAGAGACACTACAATTCGGAGTCATTTAGCAGAGGCTCTTATCCAGAGACACTATAGCAGGGAGTCATTTAGCAGAGTCTCTTATCCAGAGACACTACAGTAGGGAGTCATTTAGCAGAGTCTCTTATCCAGAGACACTACAGTAGGGAGTCATTTAGCAGAGGCTCTTACCCAGAGACACTCCAGTTGGGAGTCATTTAGCAGAGGCTCTTACCCAGAGACACTACAGTAGGGAGTCATTTAGCAGAGGCTCTTACCCAGAGACATTACAGTTGGGAGTCATTTAGCAGAGGCTCTTATCCAGACACGACAGAAGGGAGTCATTTAGCAATCTCTTATCCAGAGACACTACAGTAGGGAGTCATTTGGCAGAGGCTCTTATCCAGACACAACAGAAGGGAGTCATTTAGCAGAGGCTCTTATCCAGTGACACTACAGTTGGGAGTCATTTAGCAGAAGCTCTTATCCAGAGACACTACAGTTAGGAGTCATTTAGCAGAGGCTCTTACCCAGAGACACTACAGTTAGGAGTCATTTAGCAGAGCCTCTTATCCAGAGACACTACAGTTGGGAGTCATTTAGCAGAGGCTCTTATCCAGAGACACTACAGTAGGGAGTCATTTAGCAGAGGCTCTTACCCAGAGACATTACAGTTGGGAGTCATTTAGCAGAGGCTCTTATCCAGACACAACAGAAGGGAGTCATTTAGCAGTCTCTTATCCAGAGACACTACAGTTGGGAGTCATTTAGCAGAGGCTCTTATCCAGAGACACTACAGTAGGGAGTCATTTAGCAGAGGCTCTTATCCAGAGACACTACAGTTAGGAGTCATTTAGCAGAGGCTCTTATCCAGAGACACTATAGCAGGGAGTCATTTAGCAGTTTCTTATCCAGAGACACTACAGTAGGGAGTCATTTAGCAGAGGCTCTTACCCAGAGACATTACAGTTGGGAGTCATTTAGCAGAGGCTCTTATCCAGAGACACTATAGCAGGGAGTCATTTAGCAGTTTCTTATCCAGAGACACTACAGTTGGGAGTCATTTAGCAGAGGCTCTTATCCAGTGACACTACAGTTGGGAGTCATTTAGCAGAGTCTCTTATCCAGAGACACTACAGTTGGGAGTCATTTAGCAGAGGCTCTTATCCAGTGACACTACAGTTGGGAGTCATTTAGCAGGTTCTCTTATCCCAAGACACTACAGTAGGGAGTCATTTAGCAGAGGCTCTTATCCAGTGACACTACAGTTGGCAGTCATTTAGCAGAGGCTCTTATCCAGAGACACTACAGTAGGGAGTAATTTAGCAGAGGCTCTTATCCAGTGACACTACAGCAGGGAGTCATTTAGCAGAGGCTCTTATCCAGAGACACTACAGTTGGGAGTCATTTAGCAGAGGCTCTTATCCAGACACAACAGAAGGGAGTCATTTAGCAGAGGCTCTTATCCAGAGACACTACAGTAGGGAGTCATTTAGCAGAGGCTCTTATCCAGAGACACTACAGTTAGGAGTCATTTAGCAGAGGCTCTTATCCAGAGACACTACAGTAGGGAGTAATTTAGCAGAGGCTCTTATCCAGACACAACAGAAGGGAGTCATTTAGCAGTCTCTTATCCAGAGACACTACAGTTGGGAGTCATTTAGCAGAGGCTCTTATCCAGAGACACTACAGTAGGGAGTCATTTAGCAGAGGCTCTTATCCAGAGACACTACAGTTAGGAGTCATTTAGCAGAGGCTCTTATCCAGAGACACTACAGTAGGGAGTAATTTAGCAGAGGCTCTTATCCAGACACAACAGAAGGGAGTCATTTAGCAGTCTCTTATCCAGAGACACTACAGTTGGGAGTCATTTAGCAGAGGCTCTTATCCAGAGACACTACAGTAGGGAGTCATTTAGCAGAGGCTCTTATCCAGAGACACTACAGTTAGGAGTCATTTAGCAGAGGCTCTTATCCAGAGACACTATAGCAGGGAGTCATTTAGCAGTTTCTTATCCAGAGACACTACAGTTGGGAGTCATTTAGCAGAGGCTCTTACCCAGAGACACTACAGTAGGGAGTCATTTAGCAGAAGCTCTTACCCAGAGACATTACAGTTGGGAGTCATTTAGCAGAGGCTCTTATCCAGACACGACAGAAGGGAGTCATTTAGCAATCTCTTATCCAGAGACACTACAGTTGGGAGTCATTTGGCAGAGGCTCTTATCCAGACACAACATAAGGGAGTCATTTAGCAGAGGCTCTTATCCAGTGACACTACAGTTGGGAGTCATTTAGTAGAGGCTCTTATCCAGAGACACTACAGTTAGGAGTCATTTAGCATAGGCTCTTACCCAGAGACACTACAGTTAGGAGTCATTTAGCAGAGGCTCTTATCCAGAGACACTACAGTAGGGAGTCATTTAGCAGAGGCTCTTATCCAGAGACACTACAGTTAGGAGTCATTTAGCAGAGGCTCTTATCCAGAGACACTATAGCAGGGAGTCATTTAGCAGAGTCTCTTATCCAGAGACACTACAGTAGGGAGTCATTTAGCAGAGTCTCTTATCCAGAGACACTACAGTAGGGAGTCATTTAGCAGAGGCTCTTACCCAGAGACACTCCAGTTGGGAGTCATTTAGCAGAGGCTCTTACCCAGAGACACTACAGTAGGGAGTCATTTAGCAGAGGCCCTTACCCAGAGACACTACAGTAGGGAGTCATTTGGCAGAGGCTCTTATCCAGACACAACAGAAGGGAGTCATTTAGCAGAGGCTCTTACCCAGAGACACTCCAGTTGGGAGTCATTTAGCAGAGGCTCTTATCCAGAGATACTACAGTTGGGAGTCATTTAGCAGAGGCTCTTATCCAGAGACACTACAATTCGGAGTAATTTAGCAGAGGCTCTTATCCAGAGACACTATAGCAGGGAGTCATTTAGCAGTTTCTTATCCAGAGACACTACAGTTGGGAGTCATTTAGCAGAGGCTCTTATCCAGTGACACTACAATTGGGAGTCATTTAGCAGAGTCTCTTATCCAGAGACACTACAGTTGGGAGTCATTTAGCAGAGGCTCTTATCCAGTGACACTACAGTTGGGAGTCATTTAGCAGGTTCTCTTATCCCAAGACACTACAGTAGGGAGTCATTTAGCAGAGGCTCTTATCCAGTGACACTACAGTTGGCAGTCATTTAGCAGAGGCTCTTATCCAGAGACACTACAGTAGGGAGTAATTTAGCAGAGGCTCTTATCCAGTGACACTACAGCAGGGAGTCATTTAGCAGAGGCTCTTATCCAGAGACACTACAGTTGGGAGTCATTTAGCAGAGGCCCTTATCCAGACACAACAGAAGGGAGTCATTTAGCAGAGGCTCTTATCCAGAGACACTACAGTAGGGAGTCATTTAGCAGAGGCTCTTGTCCAGAGACACTACAGTTAGGAGTCATTTAGCAGAGGCTCTTATCCAGAGACACTACAGTAGGGAGTAATTTAGCAGAGGCTCTTATCCAGTGACACTACAGTTGGGAGTCATTTAGCAGAGGCTCTTACCCAGAGACACTACAGTAGGGAGTCATTTAGCAGAGGCTCTTACCCAGAGACATTACAGTTGGGAGTCATTTAGCAGAGGCTCTTATCCAGACACGACAGAAGGGAGTCATTTAGCAGAGGCTCTTATCCAGTGACACTACAGTTGGGAGTCATTTAGCAGAAGCTCTTATCCAGAGACACTACAGTTAGGAGTCATTTAGCAGAGGCTCTTACCCAGAGACACTACAGTTAGGAGTCATTTAGCAGAGGCTCTTATCCAGAGACACTACAGTTGGGAGTCATTTAGCAGAGGCTCTTATCCAGACACAACAGAAGGGAGTCATTTAGCAGAGGCTCTTATCCAGAGACACTACAGTAGGGAGTCATTTAGCAGAGGCTCTTATCCAGAGACACTACAGTTAGGAGTCATTTAGCAGAGGCTCTTATCCAGAGACACTACAGTAGGGAGTAATTTAGCAGAGGCTCTTATCCAGTGACACTACAGTTGGGAGTCATTTAGCAGAGGCTCTTACCCAGAGACACTACAGTAGGGAGTCATTTAGCAGAGGCTCTTACCCAGAGACATTACAGTTGGGAGTCATTTAGCAGAGGCTCTTATCCAGACACGACAGAAGGGAGTCATTTAGCAATCTCTTATCCAGAGACACTACAGTAGGGAGTCATTTGGCAGAGGCTCTTATCCAGACACAACAGAAGGGAGTCATTTAGCAGAGGCTCTTATCCAGTGACACTACAGTTGGGAGTCATTTAGCAGAAGCTCTTATCCAGAGACACTACAGTTAGGAGTCATTTAGCAGAGGCTCTTACCCAGAGACACTACAGTTAGGAGTCATTTAGCAGAGGCTCTTATCCAGAGACACTACAGTTGGGAGTCATTTAGCAGAGGCTCTTACCCAGAGACATTACAGTTGGGAGTCATTTAGCAGAGGCTCTTATCCAGACACAACAGAAGGGAGTCATTTAGCAGTCTCTTATCCAGAGACACTACAGTTGGGAGTCATTTAGCAGAGGCTCTTATCCAGAGACACTACAGTTAGGAGTCATTTAGCAGAGGCTCTTATCCAGAGACACTACAGTTGGGAGTCATTTAGCAGAGGCTCTTATCCAGAGACACTACAGTAGGGAGTCATTTAGCAGAGGCTCTTATCCAGAGACACTACAGTTAGGAGTCATTTAGCAGAGGCTCTTATCCAGAGACACTATAGCAGGGAGTCATTTAGCAGTTTCTTATCCAGAGACACTACAGTTGGGAGTCATTTAGCAGAGGCTCTTACCCAGAGACACTACAGTAGGGAGTCATTTAGCAGAGGCTCTTACCCAGAGACATTACAGTTGGGAGTCATTTAGCAGAGGCTCTTATCCAGACACGACAGAAGGGAGTCATTTAGCAATCTCTTATCCAGAGACACTACAGTAGGGAGTCATTTGGCAGAGGCTCTTATCCAGACACAACATAAGGGAGTCATTTAGCAGAGGCTCTTATCCAGTGACACTACAGTTGGGAGTCATTTAGTAGAGGCTCTTATCCAGAGACACTACAGTTAGGAGTCATTTAGCATAGGCTCTTACCCAGAGACACTACAGTTAGGAGTCATTTAGCAGAGGCTCTTATCCAGAGACACTACAGTAGGGAGTCATTTAGCAGAGGCTCTTATCCAGAGACACTACAGTTAGGAGTCATTTAGCAGAGGCTCTTATCCAGAGACACTATAGCAGGGAGTCATTTAGCAGAGGCTCTTATCCAGAGACACTACAGTTGGGAGTCATTTAGCAGAGGCTCTTATCCAGAGACACTACAGTAGGGAGTCATTTAGCAGAGGCTCTTATCCAGAGACACTACAGTTAGGAGTCATTTAGCAGAGGCTCTTATCCAGAGACACTATAGCAGGGAGTAATTTAGCAGTTTCTTATCCAGAGACACTACAGTTGGGAGTCATTTAGCAGAGGCTCTTACCCAGAGACACTACAGTAGGGAGTCATTTAGCAGAGGCTCTTACCCAGAGACATTACAGTTGGGAGTCATTTAGCAGAGGCTCTTATCCAGACACGACAGAAGGGAGTCATTTAGCAATCTCTTATCCAGAGACACTACAGTAGGGAGTCATTTGGCAGAGGCTCTTATCCAGACACAACATAAGGGAGTCATTTAGCAGAGGCTCTTATCCAGTGACACTACAGTTGGGAGTCATTTAGTAGAGGCTCTTATCCAGAGACACTACAGTTAGGAGTCATTTAGCATAGGCTCTTACCCAGAGACACTACAGTTAGGAGTCATTTAGCAGAGGCTCTTATCCAGAGACACTACAGTAGGGAGTCATTTAGCAGAGGCTCTTATCCAGAGACACTACAGTTAGGAGTCATTTAGCAGAGGCTCTTATCCAGAGACACTATAGCAGGGAGTCATTTAGCAGAGGCTCTTATCCAGAGACACTACAGTTGGGAGTCATTTAGCAGAGGCTCTTATCCAGAGACACTACAGTAGGGAGTCATTTAGCAGAGGCTCTTATCCAGAGACACTACAGTTAGGAGTCATTTAGCAGAGGCTCTTATCCAGAGACACTATAGCAGGGAGTCATTTAGCAGTTTCTTATCCAGAGACACTACAGTTGGGAGTCATTTAGCAGAGGCTCTTACCCAGAGACACTACAGTAGGGAGTCATTTAGCAGAGGCTCTTACCCAGAGACATTACAGTTGGGAGTCATTTAGCAGAGGCTCTTATCCAGACACGACAGAAGGGAGTCATTTAGCAATCTCTTATCCAGAGACACTACAGTAGGGAGTCATTTGGCAGAGGCTCTTATCCAGACACAACATAAGGGAGTCATTTAGCAGAGGCTCTTATCCAGTGACACTACAGTTGGGAGTCATTTAGTAGAGGCTCTTATCCAGAGACACTACAGTTAGGAGTCATTTAGCATAGGCTCTTACCCAGAGACACTACAGTTAGGAGTCATTTAGCAGAGGCTCTTATCCAGAGACACTACAGTAGGGAGTCATTTAGCAGAGGCTCTTATCCAGAGACACTACAGTTAGGAGTCATTTAGCAGAGGCTCTTATCCAGAGACACTATAGCAGGGAGTCATTTAGCAGAGTCTCTTATCCAGAGATACTACAGTTGGGAGTCATTTAGCAGAGGCTCTTATCCAGAGACACTACAATTCGGAGTCATTTAGCAGAGGCTCTTATCCAGAGACACTATAGCAGGGAGTCATTTAGCAGAGTCTCTTATCCAGAGACACTACAGTAGGGAGTCATTTAGCAGAGTCTCTTATCCAGAGACACTACAGTAGGGAGTCATTTAGCAGAGGCTCTTACCCAGAGACACTCCAGTTGGGAGTCATTTAGCAGAGGCTCTTACCCAGAGACACTACAGTAGGGAGTCATTTAGCAATCTCTTATCCAGAGACACTACAGTAGGGAGTCATTTGGCAGAGGCTCTTATCCAGACACAACATAAGGGAGTCATTTAGCAGAGGCTCTTATCCAGTGACACTACAGTTGGGAGTCATTTAGTAGAGGCTCTTATCCAGAGACACTACAGTTAGGAGTCATTTAGCATAGGCTCTTACCGAGAGACACTACAGTTAGGAGTCATTTAGCAGAGGCTCTTATCCAGAGACACTACAGTAGGGAGTCATTTAGCAGAGGCTCTTATCCAGAGACACTACAGTTAGGAGTCATTTAGCAGAGGCTCTTATCCAGAGACACTATAGCAGGGAGTCATTTAGCAGAGTCTCTTATCCAGAGACACTACAGTAGGGAGTCATTTAGCAGAGTCTCTTATCCAGAGACACTACAGTAGGGAGTCATTTAGCAGAGGCTCTTACCCAGAGACACTCCAGTTGGGAGTCATTTAGCAGAGGCTCTTATCCAGAGATACTACAGTTGGGAGTCATTTAGCAGAGGCTCTTATCCAGAGACACTACAATTCGGAGTCATTTAGCAGAGGCTCTTATCCAGAGACACTATAGCAGGGAGTCATTTAGCAGAGTCTCTTATCCAGAGACACTACAGTAGGGAGTCATTTAGCAGAGTCTCTTATCCAGAGACACTACAGTAGGGAGTCATTTAGCAGAGGCTCTTACCCAGAGACACTCCAGTTGGGAGTCATTTAGCAGAGGCTCTTACCCAGAGACACTACAGTAGGGAGTCATTTAGCAGAGGCTCTTATCCAGAGACACTACAGTTAGGAGTCATTTAGCAGAGTCTCTTATCCAGAGACACTACAGTAGGGAGTCATTTAGCAGAGTCTCTTATCCAGAGACACAACATAAGGGAGTCATTTAGCAGAGGCTCTTATCCAGTGACACTACAGTTGGGAGTCATTTAGTAGAGGCTCTTATCCAGAGACACTACAGTTAGGAGTCATTTAGCATAGGCTCTTACCCAGAGACACTACAGTTAGGAGTCATTTAGCAGAGGCTCTTATCCAGAGACACTACAGTAGGGAGTCATTTAGCAGAGGCTCTTATCCAGAGACACTACAGTTAGGAGTCATTTAGCAGAGGCTCTTATCCAGAGACACTATAGCAGGGAGTCATTTAGCAGAGGCTCTTATCCAGAGACACTACAGTTGGGAGTCATTTAGCAGAGGCTCTTATCCAGAGACACTACAGTAGGGAGTCATTTAGCAGAGGCTCTTATCCAGAGACACTACAGTTAGGAGTCATTTAGCAGAGGCTCTTATCCAGAGACACTATAGCAGGGAGTCATTTAGCAGTTTCTTATCCAGAGACACTACAGTTGGGAGTCATTTAGCAGAGGCTCTTACCCAGAGACACTACAGTAGGGAGTCATTTAGCAGAGGCTCTTACCCAGAGACATTACAGTTGGGAGTCATTTAGCAGAGGCTCTTATCCAGACACGACAGAAGGGAGTCATTTAGCAATCTCTTATCCAGAGACACTACAGTAGGGAGTCATTTGGCAGAGGCTCTTATCCAGACACAACATAAGGGAGTCATTTAGCAGAGGCTCTTATCCAGTGACACTACAGTTGGGAGTCATTTAGTAGAGGCTCTTATCCAGAGACACTACAGTTAGGAGTCATTTAGCATAGGCTCTTACCCAGAGACACTACAGTTAGGAGTCATTTAGCAGAGGCTCTTATCCAGAGACACTACAGTAGGGAGTCATTTAGCAGAGGCTCTTATCCAGAGACACTACAGTTAGGAGTCATTTAGCAGAGGCTCTTATCCAGAGACACTATAGCAGGGAGTCATTTAGCAGAGTCTCTTATCCAGAGATACTACAGTTGGGAGTCATTTAGCAGAGGCTCTTATCCAGAGACACTACAATTCGGAGTCATTTAGCAGAGGCTCTTATCCAGAGACACTATAGCAGGGAGTCATTTAGCAGAGTCTCTTATCCAGAGACACTACAGTAGGGAGTCATTTAGCAGAGTCTCTTATCCAGAGACACTACAGTAGGGAGTCATTTAGCAGAGGCTCTTACCCAGAGACACTCCAGTTGGGAGTCATTTAGCAGAGGCTCTTACCCAGAGACACTACAGTAGGGAGTCATTTAGCAATCTCTTATCCAGAGACACTACAGTAGGGAGTCATTTGGCAGAGGCTCTTATCCAGACACAACATAAGGGAGTCATTTAGCAGAGGCTCTTATCCAGTGACACTACAGTTGGGAGTCATTTAGTAGAGGCTCTTATCCAGAGACACTACAGTTAGGAGTCATTTAGCATAGGCTCTTACCGAGAGACACTACAGTTAGGAGTCATTTAGCAGAGGCTCTTATCCAGAGACACTACAGTAGGGAGTCATTTAGCAGAGGCTCTTACCCAGAGACATTACAGTTGGGAGTCATTTAGCAGAGGCTCTTATCCAGACACGACAGAAGGGAGTCATTTAGCAATCTCTTATCCAGAGACACTACAGTAGGGAGTCATTTGGCAGAGGCTCTTATCCAGACACAACATAAGGGAGTCATTTAGCAGAGGCTCTTATCCAGTGACACTACAGTTGGGAGTCATTTAGTAGAGGCTCTTATCCAGAGACACTACAGTTAGGAGTCATTTAGCATAGGCTCTTACCCAGAGACACTACAGTTAGGAGTCATTTAGCAGAGGCTCTTATCCAGAGACACTACAGTAGGGAGTCATTTAGCAGAGGCTCTTATCCAGAGACACTACAGTTAGGAGTCATTTAGCAGAGGCTCTTATCCAGAGACACTATAGCAGGGAGTCATTTAGCAGAGTCTCTTATCCAGAGATACTACAGTTGGGAGTCATTTAGCAGAGGCTCTTATCCAGAGACACTACAATTCGGAGTCATTTAGCAGAGGCTCTTATCCAGAGACACTATAGCAGGGAGTCATTTAGCAGAGTCTCTTATCCAGAGACACTACAGTAGGGAGTCATTTAGCAGAGTCTCTTATCCAGAGACACTACAGTAGGGAGTCATTTAGCAGAGGCTCTTACCCAGAGACACTCCAGTTGGGAGTCATTTAGCAGAGGCTCTTACCCAGAGACACTACAGTAGGGAGTCATTTAGCAATCTCTTATCCAGAGACACTACAGTAGGGAGTCATTTGGCAGAGGCTCTTATCCAGACACAACATAAGGGAGTCATTTAGCAGAGGCTCTTATCCAGTGACACTACAGTTGGGAGTCATTTAGTAGAGGCTCTTATCCAGAGACACTACAGTTAGGAGTCATTTAGCATAGGCTCTTACCGAGAGACACTACAGTTAGGAGTCATTTAGCAGAGGCTCTTATCCAGAGACACTACAGTAGGGAGTCATTTAGCAGAGGCTCTTATCCAGAGACACTACAGTTAGGAGTCATTTAGCAGAGGCTCTTATCCAGAGACACTATAGCAGGGAGTCATTTAGCAGAGTCTCTTATCCAGAGACACAACATAAGGGAGTCATTTAGCAGAGGCTCTTATCCAGTGACACTACAGTTGGGAGTCATTTAGTAGAGGCTCTTATCCAGAGACACTACAGTTAGGAGTCATTTAGCATAGGCTCTTACCGAGAGACACTACAGTTAGGAGTCATTTAGCAGAGGCTCTTATCCAGAGACACTACAGTAGGGAGTCATTTAGCAGAGGCTCTTACCCAGAGACATTACAGTTGGGAGTCATTTAGCAGAGGCTCTTATCCAGACACGACAGAAGGGAGTCATTTAGCAATCTCTTATCCAGAGACACTACAGTAGGGAGTCATTTGGCAGAGGCTCTTATCCAGACACAACATAAGGGAGTCATTTAGCAGAGGCTCTTATCCAGTGACACTACAGTTGGGAGTCATTTAGTAGAGGCTCTTATCCAGAGACACTACAGTTAGGAGTCATTTAGCATAGGCTCTTACCCAGAGACACTACAGTTAGGAGTCATTTAGCAGAGGCTCTTATCCAGAGACACTACAGTAGGGAGTCATTTAGCAGAGGCTCTTATCCAGAGACACTACAGTTAGGAGTCATTTAGCAGAGGCTCTTATCCAGAGACACTATAGCAGGGAGTCATTTAGCAGAGTCTCTTATCCAGAGATACTACAGTTGGGAGTCATTTAGCAGAGGCTCTTATCCAGAGACACTACAATTCGGAGTCATTTAGCAGAGGCTCTTATCCAGAGACACTATAGCAGGGAGTCATTTAGCAGAGTCTCTTATCCAGAGACACTACAGTAGGGAGTCATTTAGCAGAGTCTCTTATCCAGAGACACTACAGTAGGGAGTCATTTAGCAGAGGCTCTTACCCAGAGACACTCCAGTTGGGAGTCATTTAGCAGAGGCTCTTACCCAGAGACACTACAGTAGGGAGTCATTTAGCAATCTCTTATCCAGAGACACTACAGTAGGGAGTCATTTGGCAGAGGCTCTTATCCAGACACAACATAAGGGAGTCATTTAGCAGAGGCTCTTATCCAGTGACACTACAGTTGGGAGTCATTTAGTAGAGGCTCTTATCCAGAGACACTACAGTTAGGAGTCATTTAGCATAGGCTCTTACCGAGAGACACTACAGTTAGGAGTCATTTAGCAGAGGCTCTTATCCAGAGACACTACAGTAGGGAGTCATTTAGCAGAGGCTCTTACCCAGAGACATTACAGTTGGGAGTCATTTAGCAGAGGCTCTTATCCAGACACGACAGAAGGGAGTCATTTAGCAATCTCTTATCCAGAGACACTACAGTAGGGAGTCATTTGGCAGAGGCTCTTATCCAGACACAACATAAGGGAGTCATTTAGCAGAGGCTCTTATCCAGTGACACTACAGTTGGGAGTCATTTAGTAGAGGCTCTTATCCAGAGATACTACAGTTGGGAGTCATTTAGCAGAGGCTCTTATCCAGTGACACTACAGTTGGGAGTCATTTAGTAGAGGCTCTTATCCAGAGACACTACAGTAGGGAGTCATTTGGCAGAGGCTCTTATCCAGACACAACATAAGGGAGTCATTTAGCAGAGGCTCTTATCCAGTGACACTACAGTTGGGAGTCATTTAGTAGAGGCTCTTATCCAGAGACACTACAGTTAGGAGTCATTTAGCATAGGCTCTTACCGAGAGACACTACAGTTAGGAGTCATTTAGCAGAGGCTCTTATCCAGAGACACTACAGTAGGGAGTCATTTAGCAGAGGCTCTTATCCAGAGACACTACAGTTAGGAGTCATTTAGCAGAGGCTCTTATCCAGAGACACTATAGCAGGGAGTCATTTAGCAGAGTCTCTTATCCAGAGACACTACAGTAGGGAGTCATTTAGCAGAGTCTCTTATCCAGAGACACTACAGTAGGGAGTCATTTAGCAGAGGCTCTTACCCAGAGACACTCCAGTTGGGAGTCATTTAGCAGAGGCTCTTATCCAGAGATACTACAGTTGGGAGTCATTTAGCAGAGGCTCTTATCCAGAGACACTACAATTCGGAGTCATTTAGCAGAGGCTCTTATCCAGAGACACTATAGCAGGGAGTCATTTAGCAGAGTCTCTTATCCAGAGACACTACAGTAGGGAGTCATTTAGCAGAGTCTCTTATCCAGAGACACTACAGTAGGGAGTCATTTAGCAGAGGCTCTTACCCAGAGACACTCCAGTTGGGAGTCATTTAGCAGAGGCTCTTACCCAGAGACACTACAGTAGGGAGTCATTTAGCAGAGGCTCTTACCCAGAGACATTACAGTTGGGAGTCATTTAGCAGAGGCTCTTATCCAGACACGACAGAAGGGAGTCATTTAGCAATCTCTTATCCAGAGACACTACAGTAGGGAGTCATTTGGCAGAGGCTCTTATCCAGACACAACAGAAGGGAGTCATTTAGCAGAGGCTCTTATCCAGTGACACTACAGTTGGGAGTCATTTAGCAGAAGCTCTTATCCAGAGACACTACAGTTAGGAGTCATTTAGCAGAGGCTCTTACACAGAGACACTACAGTTAGGAGTCATTTAGCAGAGCCTCTTATCCAGAGACACTACAGTTGGGAGTCATTTAGCAGAGGCTCTTATCCAGAGACACTACAGTAGGGAGTCATTTAGCAGAGGCTCTTACCCAGAGACATTACAGTTGGGAGTCATTTAGCAGAGGCTCTTATCCAGACACAACAGAAGGGAGTCATTTAGCAGTCTCTTATCCAGAGACACTACAGTTGGGAGTCATTTAGCAGAGGCTCTTATCCAGAGACACTACAGTAGGGAGTCATTTAGCAGAGGCTCTTATCCAGAGACACTACAGTTAGGAGTCATTTAGCAGAGGCTCTTATCCAGAGACACTATAGCAGGGAGTCATTTAGCAGTTTCTTATCCAGAGACACTACAGTTGGGAGTCATTTAGCAGAGGCTCTTACCCAGAGACACTACAGTAGGGAGTCATTTAGCAGAGGCTCTTACCCAGAGACATTACAGTTGGGAGTCATTTAGCAGAGGCTCTTATCCAGAGACACTATAGCAGGGAGTCATTTAGCAGTTTCTTATCCAGAGACACTACAGTTGGGAGTCATTTAGCAGAGGCTCTTATCCAGTGACACTACAGTTGGGAGTCATTTAGCAGAGTCTCTTATCCAGAGACACTACAGTTGGGAGTCATTTAGCAGAGGCTCTTATCCAGTGACACTACAGTTGGGAGTCATTTAGCAGGTTCTCTTATCCCAAGACACTACAGTAGGGAGTCATTTAGCAGAGGCTCTTATCCAGTGACACTACAGTTGGCAGTCATTTAGCAGAGGCTCTTATCCAGAGACACTACAGTAGGGAGTAATTTAGCAGAGGCTCTTATCCAGTGACACTACAGCAGGGAGTCATTTAGCAGAGGCTCTTATCCAGAGACACTACAGTTGGGAGTCATTTAGCAGAGGCTCTTATCCAGACACAACAGAAGGGAGTCATTTAGCAGAGGCTCTTATCCAGAGACACTACAGTAGGGAGTCATTTAGCAGAGGCTCTTATCCAGAGACACTACAGTTAGGAGTCATTTAGCAGAGGCTCTTATCCAGAGACACTACAGTAGGGAGTAATTTAGCAGAGGCTCTTATCCAGTGACACTACAGTTGGGAGTCATTTAGCAGAGGCTCTTACCCAGAGACACTACAGTAGGGAGTCATTTAGCAGAGGCTCTTACCCAGAGACATTACAGTTGGGAGTCATTTAGCAGAGGCTCTTATCCAGACACGACAGAAGGGAGTCATTTAGCAATCTCTTATCCAGAGACACTACAGTAGGGAGTCATTTGGCAGAGGCTCTTATCCAGACACAACAGAAGGGAGTCATTTAGCAGAGGCTCTTATCCAGTGACACTACAGTTGGGAGTCATTTAGCAGAAGCTCTTATCCAGAGACACTACAGTTAGGAGTCATTTAGCAGAGGCTCTTACCCAGAGACACTACAGTTAGGAGTCATTTAGCAGAGGCTCTTATCCAGAGACACTACAGTTGGGAGTCATTTAGCAGAGGCTCTTACCCAGAGACATTACAGTTGGGAGTCATTTAGCAGAGGCTCTTATCCAGACACAACAGAAGGGAGTCATTTAGCAGTCTCTTATCCAGAGACACTACAGTTGGGAGTCATTTAGCAGAGGCTCTTATCCAGAGACACTACAGTTAGGAGTCATTTAGCAGAGGCTCTTATCCAGAGACACTACAGTTGGGAGTCATTTAGCAGAGGCTCTTATCCAGAGACACTATAGCAGGGAGTCATTTAGCAGTTTCTTATCCAGAGACACTACAGTTGGGAGTCATTTAGCAGAGGCTCTTACCCAGAGACACTACAGTTAGGAGTCATTTAGCAGAGGCTCTTATCCAGAGACACTATAGCAGGGAGTCATTTAGCAGTTTCTTATCCAGAGACACTACAGTTGGGAGTCATTTAGCAGAGGCTCTTACCCAGAGACACTACAGTAGGGAGTCATTTAGCAGAGGCTCTTACCCAGAGACATTACAGTTGGGAGTCATTTAGCAGAGGCTCTTATCCAGACACGACAGAAGGGAGTCATTTAGCAATCTCTTATCCAGAGACACTACAGTAAGGAGTCATTTGGCAGAGGCTCTTATCCAGACACAACATAAGGGAGTCATTTAGCAGAGGCTCTTATCCAGTGACACTACAGTTGGGAGTCATTTAGTAGAGGCTCTTATCCAGAGACACTACAGTTAGGAGTCATTTAGCATAGGCTCTTACCCAGAGACACTACAGTTAGGAGTCATTTAGCAGAGGCTCTTATCCAGAGACACTACAGTAGGGAGTCATTTAGCAGAGGCTCTTATCCAGAGACACTACAGTTAGGAGTCATTTAGCAGAGGCTCTTATCCAGAGACACTATAGCAGGGAGTCATTTAGCAGAGTCTCTTATCCAGAGATACTACAGTTGGGAGTCATTTAGCAGAGGCTCTTATCCAGAGACACTACAATTCGGAGTCATTTAGCAGAGGCTCTTATCCAGAGACACTATAGCAGGGAGTCATTTAGCAGAGTCTCTTATCCAGAGACACTACAGTAGGGAGTCATTTAGCAGAGTCTCTTATCCAGAGACACTACAGTAGGGAGTCATTTAGCAGAGGCTCTTACCCAGAGACACTCCAGTTGGGAGTCATTTAGCAGAGGCTCTTACCCAGAGACACTACAGTAGGGAGTCATTTAGCAATCTCTTATCCAGAGACACTACAGTAGGGAGTCATTTGGCAGAGGCTCTTATCCAGACACAACATAAGGGAGTCATTTAGCAGAGGCTCTTATCCAGTGACACTACAGTTGGGAGTCATTTAGTAGAGGCTCTTATCCAGAGACACTACAGTTAGGAGTCATTTAGCATAGGCTCTTACCCAGAGACACTACAGTTAGGAGTCATTTAGCAGAGGCTCTTATCCAGAGACACTACAGTAGGGAGTCATTTAGCAGAGGCTCTTATCCAGAGACACTACAGTTAGGAGTCATTTAGCAGAGGCTCTTATCCAGAGACACTATAGCAGGGAGTCATTTAGCAGAGTCTCTTATCCAGAGACACTACAGTAGGGAGTCATTTAGCAGAGTCTCTTATCCAGAGACACTACAGTAGGGAGTCATTTAGCAGAGGCTCTTACCCAGAGACACTCCAGTTGGGAGTCATTTAGCAGAGGCTCTTATCCAGAGATACTACAGTTGGGAGTCATTTAGCAGAGGCTCTTATCCAGAGACACTACAATTCGGAGTCATTTAGCAGAGGCTCTTATCCAGAGACACTATAGCAGGGAGTCATTTAGCAGAGTCTCTTATCCAGAGACACTACAGTAGGGAGTCATTTAGCAGAGTCTCTTATCCAGAGACACTACAGTAGGGAGTCATTTAGCAGAGGCTCTTACCCAGAGACACTCCAGTTGGGAGTCATTTAGCAGAGGCTCTTACCCAGAGACACTACAGTAGGGAGTCATTTAGCAGAGGCTCTTACCCAGAGACATTACAGTTGGGAGTCATTTAGCAGAGGCTCTTATCCAGACACGACAGAAGGGAGTCATTTAGCAATCTCTTATCCAGAGACACTACAGTAGGGAGTCATTTGGCAGAGGCTCTTATCCAGACACAACAGAAGGGAGTCATTTAGCAGAGGCTCTTATCCAGTGACACTACAGTTGGGAGTCATTTAGCAGAAGCTCTTATCCAGAGACACTACAGTTAGGAGTCATTTAGCAGAGGCTCTTACCCAGAGACACTACAGTTAGGAGTCATTTAGCAGAGCCTCTTATCCAGAGACACTACAGTTGGGAGTCATTTAGCAGAGGCTCTTATCCAGAGACACTACAGTAGGGAGTCATTTAGCAGAGGCTCTTACCCAGAGACATTACAGTTGGGAGTCATTTAGCAGAGGCTCTTATCCAGACACAACAGAAGGGAGTCATTTAGCAGTCTCTTATCCAGAGACACTACAGTTGGGAGTCATTTAGCAGAGGCTCTTATCCAGAGACACTACAGTAGGGAGTCATTTAGCAGAGGCTCTTATCCAGAGACACTACAGTTAGGAGTCATTTAGCAGAGGCTCTTATCCAGAGACACTATAGCAGGGAGTCATTTAGCAGTTTCTTATCCAGAGACACTACAGTTGGGAGTCATTTAGCAGAGGCTCTTACCCAGAGACACTACAGTAGGGAGTCATTTAGCAGAGGCTCTTACCCAGAGACATTACAGTTGGGAGTCATTTAGCAGAGGCTCTTATCCAGAGACACTATAGCAGGGAGTCATTTAGCAGTTTCTTATCCAGAGACACTACAGTTGGGAGTCATTTAGCAGAGGCTCTTATCCAGTGACACTACAGTTGGGAGTCATTTAGCAGAGTCTCTTATCCAGAGACACTACAGTTGGGAGTCATTTAGCAGAGGCTCTTATCCAGTGACACTACAGTTGGGAGTCATTTAGCAGGTTCTCTTATCCCAAGACACTACAGTAGGGAGTCATTTAGCAGAGGCTCTTATCCAGTGACACTACAGTTGGCAGTCATTTAGCAGAGGCTCTTATCCAGAGACACTACAGTAGGGAGTAATTTAGCAGAGGCTCTTATCCAGTGACACTACAGCAGGGAGTCATTTAGCAGAGGCTCTTATCCAGAGACACTACAGTTGGGAGTCATTTAGCAGAGGCTCTTATCCAGACACAACAGAAGGGAGTCATTTAGCAGAGGCTCTTATCCAGAGACACTACAGTAGGGAGTCATTTAGCAGAGGCTCTTATCCAGAGACACTACAGTTAGGAGTCATTTAGCAGAGGCTCTTATCCAGAGACACTACAGTAGGGAGTAATTTAGCAGAGGCTCTTATCCAGTGACACTACAGTTGGGAGTCATTTAGCAGAGGCTCTTACCCAGAGACACTACAGTAGGGAGTCATTTAGCAGAGGCTCTTACCCAGAGACATTACAGTTGGGAGTCATTTAGCAGAGGCTCTTATCCAGACACGACAGAAGGGAGTCATTTAGCAATCTCTTATCCAGAGACACTACAGTAGGGAGTCATTTGGCAGAGGCTCTTATCCAGACACAACAGAAGGGAGTCATTTAGCAGAGGCTCTTATCCAGTGACACTACAGTTGGGAGTCATTTAGCAGAAGCTCTTATCCAGAGACACTACAGTTAGGAGTCATTTAGCAGAGGCTCTTACCCAGAGACACTACAGTTAGGAGTCATTTAGCAGAGGCTCTTATCCAGAGACACTACAGTTGGGAGTCATTTAGCAGAGGCTCTTACCCAGAGACATTACAGTTGGGAGTCATTTAGCAGAGGCTCTTATCCAGACACAACAGAAGGGAGTCATTTAGCAGTCTCTTATCCAGAGACACTACAGTTGGGAGTCATTTAGCAGAGGCTCTTATCCAGAGACACTACAGTTAGGAGTCATTTAGCAGAGGCTCTTATCCAGAGACACTACAGTTGGGAGTCATTTAGCAGAGGCTCTTATCCAGAGACACTATAGCAGGGAGTCATTTAGCAGTTTCTTATCCAGAGACACTACAGTTGGGAGTCATTTAGCAGAGGCTCTTACCCAGAGACACTACAGTTAGGAGTCATTTAGCAGAGGCTCTTATCCAGAGACACTATAGCAGGGAGTCATTTAGCAGTTTCTTATCCAGAGACACTACAGTTGGGAGTCATTTAGCAGAGGCTCTTACCCAGAGACACTACAGTAGGGAGTCATTTAGCAGAGGCTCTTACCCAGAGACATTACAGTTGGGAGTCATTTAGCAGAGGCTCTTATCCAGACACGACAGAAGGGAGTCATTTAGCAATCTCTTATCCAGAGACACTACAGTAAGGAGTCATTTGGCAGAGGCTCTTATCCAGACACAACATAAGGGAGTCATTTAGCAGAGGCTCTTATCCAGTGACACTACAGTTGGGAGTCATTTAGTAGAGGCTCTTATCCAGAGACACTACAGTTAGGAGTCATTTAGCATAGGCTCTTACCCAGAGACACTACAGTTAGGAGTCATTTAGCAGAGGCTCTTATCCAGAGACACTACAGTAGGGAGTCATTTAGCAGAGGCTCTTATCCAGAGACACTACAGTTAGGAGTCATTTAGCAGAGGCTCTTATCCAGAGACACTATAGCAGGGAGTCATTTAGCAGAGTCTCTTATCCAGAGATACTACAGTTGGGAGTCATTTAGCAGAGGCTCTTATCCAGAGACACTACAATTCGGAGTCATTTAGCAGAGGCTCTTATCCAGAGACACTATAGCAGGGAGTCATTTAGCAGAGTCTCTTATCCAGAGACACTACAGTAGGGAGTCATTTAGCAGAGGCTCTTACCCAGAGACACTCCAGTTGGGAGTCATTTAGCAGAGGCTCTTATCCAGAGATACTACAGTTGGGAGTCATTTAGCAGAGGCTCTTATCCAGAGACACTACAATTCGGAGTCATTTAGCAGAGGCTCTTATCCAGAGACACTATAGCAGGGAGTCATTTAGCAGAGTCTCTTATCCAGAGACACTACAGTAGGGAGTCATTTAGCAGAGTCTCTTATCCAGAGACACTCCAGTTGGGAGTCATTTAGCAGAGGCTCTTACCCAGAGACACTACAGTAGGGAGTCATTTAGCAGAGGCTCTTACCCAGAGACATTACAGTTGGGAGTCATTTAGCAGAGGCTCTTATCCAGACACGACAGAAGGGAGTCATTTAGCAATCTCTTATCCAGAGACACTACAGTAGGGAGTCATTTGGCAGAGGCTCTTATCCAGACACAACAGCTGGGAGTCATTTAGCAGAGGCTCTTATCCAGTGACACTACAGTTGGGAGTCATTTAGCAGGTTCTCTTATCCCAAGACACTACAGTTAGGAGTCATTTAGCAGAGGCTCTTACCCAGAGACACTACAGTTAGGAGTCATTTAGCAGAGCCTCTTATCCAGAGACACTACAGTTGGGAGTCATTTAGCAGAGGCTCTTATCCAGAGACACTACAGTAGGGAGTCATTTAGCAGAGGCTCTTACCCAGAGACATTACAGTTGGGAGTCATTTAGCAGAGGCTCTTATCCAGACACAACAGAAGGGAGTCATTTAGCAGTCTCTTATCCAGAGACACTACAGTTGGGAGTCATTTAGCAGAGGCTCTTATCCAGAGACACTACAGTAGGGAGTCATTTAGCAGAGGCTCTTATCCAGAGACACTACAGTTAGGAGTCATTTAGCAGAGGCTCTTATCCAGAGACACTATAGCAGGGAGTCATTTAGCAGTTTCTTATCCAGAGACACTACAGTTGGGAGTCATTTAGCAGAGGCTCTTACCCAGAGACACTACAGTAGGGAGTCATTTAGCAGAGGCTCTTACCCAGAGACATTACAGTTGGGAGTCATTTAGCAGAGGCTCTTATCCAGACACGACAGAAGGGAGTCATTTAGCAATCTCTTATCCAGAGACACTACAGTAGGGAGTCATTTGGCAGAGGCTCTTATCCAGACACAACATAAGGGAGTCATTTAGCAGAGGCTCTTATCCAGTGACACTACAGTTGGGAGTCATTTAGTTGAGGCTCTTATCCAGAGACACTACAGTTAGGAGTCATTTAGCATAGGCTCTTACCCAGAGACACTACAGTTAGGAGTCATTTAGCAGAGGCTCTTATCCAGAGACACTACAGTAGGGAGTCATTTAGCAGAGGCTCTTATCCAGAGACACTACAGTTAGGAGTCATTTAGCAGAGGCTCTTATCCAGAGACACTATAGCAGGGAGTCATTTAGCAGAGTCTCTTATCCAGAGACACTACAGTAGGGAGTCATTTAGCAGAGTCTCTTATCCAGAGACACTACAGTAGGGAGTCTTTAGCAGAGGCTCTTACCCAGAGACACTACAGTAGGGAGTCATTTAGCAGAGGCTCTTACCCAGAGACATTACAGTTGGGAGTCATTTAGCAGAGGCTCTTATCCAGACACGACAGAAGGGAGTCATTTAGCAATCTCTTATCCAGAGACACTACAGTAGGGAGTCATTTGGCAGAGGCTCTTATCCAGACACAACATAAGGGAGTCATTTAGCAGAGGCTCTTATCCAGTGACACTACAGTTGGGAGTCATTTAGTTGAGGCTCTTATCCAGAGACACTACAGTTAGGAGTCATTTAGCATAGGCTCTTACCCAGAGACACTACAGTTAGGAGTCATTTAGCAGAGGCTCTTATCCAGAGACACTACAGTAGGGAGTCATTTAGCAGAGGCTCTTATCCAGAGACACTACAGTTAGGAGTCATTTAGCAGAGGCTCTTATCCAGAGACACTATAGCAGGGAGTCATTTAGCAGAGTCTCTTATCCAGAGACACTACAGTAGGGAGTCATTTAGCAGAGTCTCTTATCCAGAGACACTACAGTAGGGAGTCTTTAGCAGAGGCTCTTACCCAGAGACACTACAGTAGGGAGTCATTTAGCAGAGGCTCTTATCCAGACACGACAGAAGGGAGTCATTTAGCAATCTCTTATCCAGAGACACTACAGTAGGGAGTCATTTGGCAGAGGCTCTTATCCAGACACAACAGAAGGGAGTCATTTAGCAGAGGCTCTTATCCAGTGACACTACAGTTGGGAGTCATTTAGCAGAAGCTCTTATCCAGAGACACTACAGTTAGGAGTCATTTAGCAGAGGCTCTTACCCAGAGACACTACAGTTAGGAGTCATTTAGCAGAGGCTCTTATCCAGAGACACTACAGTTGGGAGTCATTTAGCAGAGGCTCTTATCCAGAGACACTACAGTAGGGAGTCATTTAGCAGAGGCTCTTACCCAGAGACATTACAGTTGGGAGTCATTTAGCAGAGGCTCTTATCCAGACACAACAGAAGGGAGTCATTTAGCAGTCTCTTATCCAGAGACACTACAGTTGGGAGTCATTTAGCAGAGGCTCTTATCCAGAGACACTACAGTAGGGAGTCATTTAGCAGAGGCTCTTATCCAGAGACACTACAGTTAGGAGTCATTTAGCAGAGGCTCTTATCCAGAGACACTATAGCAGGGAGTCATTTAGCAGTTTCTTATCCAGAGACACTACAGTTGGGAGTCATTTAGCAGAGGCTCTTACCCAGAGACACTACAGTAGGGAGTCATTTAGCAGAGGCTCTTACCCAGACACGACAGAAGGGAGTCATTTAGCAATCTCTTATCCAGAGACACTACAGTAGGGAGTCATTTGGCAGAGGCTCTTATCCAGACACAACATAAGGGAGTCATTTAGCAGAGGCTCTTATCCAGTGACACTACAGTTGGGAGTCATTTAGTAGAGGCTCTTATCCAGAGACACTACAGTTAGGAGTCATTTAGCATAGGCTCTTACCCAGAGACACTACAGTTAGGAGTCATTTAGCAGAGGCTCTTATCCAGAGACACTACAGTAGGGAGTCATTTAGCAGAGGCTCTTATCCAGAGACACTACAGTTAGGAGTCATTTAGCAGAGGCTCTTATCCAGAGACACTATAGCAGGGAGTCATTTAGCAGAGTCTCTTATCCAGAGACACTACAGTAGGGAGTCATTTAGCAGAGTCTCTTATCCAGAGACACTACAGTAGGGAGTCATTTAGCAGAGGCTCTTACCCAGAGACACTCCAGTTGGGAGTCATTTAGCAGAGGCTCTTATCCAGAGATACTACAGTTGGGAGTCATTTAGCAGAGGCTCTTATCCAGAGACACTACAATTCGGAGTCATTTAGCAGAGGCTCTTATCCAGAGACACTATAGCAGGGAGTCATTTAGCAGTTTCTTATCCAGAGACACTACAGTTGGGAGTCATTTAGCAGAGGCTCTTATCCAGTGACACTACAGTTGGGAGTCATTTAGCAGAGTCTCTTATCCAGAGACACTACAGTTGGGAGTCATTTAGCAGAGGCTCTTATCCAGTGACACTACAGTTGGGAGTCATTTAGCAGGTTCTCTTATCCCAAGACACTACAGTAGGGAGTCATTTAGCAGAGGCTCTTATCCAGTGACACTACAGTTGGCAGTCATTTAGCAGAGGCTCTTATCCAGAGACACTACAGTAGGGAGTAATTTAGCAGAGGCTCTTATCCAGTGACACTACAGCAGGGAGTCATTTAGCAGAGGCTCTTATCCAGAGACACTACAGTTGGGAGTCATTTAGCAGAGGCTCTTATCCAGAGACACTACAGTTAGGAGTCATTTAGCAGAGGCTCTTATCCAGAGACACTATAGCAGGGAGTCATTTAGCAGTTTCTTATCCAGAGACACTACAGTTGGGAGTCATTTAGCAGAGGCTCTTACCCAGAGACACTACAGTAGGGAGTCATTTAGCAGAGGCTCTTATCCAGACACGACAGAAGGGAGTCATTTAGCAATCTCTTATCCAGAGACACTACAGTAGGGAGTCATTTGGCAGAGGCTCTTATCCAGACACAACATAAGGGAGTCATTTAGCAGAGGCTCTTATCCAGTGACACTACAGTTGGGAGTCATTTAGCAGAGGCTCTTATCCAGAGACACTACAGTTAGGAGTCATTTAGCATAGGCTCTTACCCAGAGACACTACAGTTAGGAGTCATTTAGCAGAGGCTCTTATC
Organism: Oncorhynchus mykiss; assembly: GCF_057628025.1. Taxonomy (NCBI): domain Eukaryota; kingdom Metazoa; phylum Chordata; class Actinopteri; order Salmoniformes; family Salmonidae; genus Oncorhynchus; species Oncorhynchus mykiss. The sequence continues at coordinate 18,023,613 of NC_143050.1, forward strand.
CAGAGACACTACAGTAGGGAGTCATTTAGCAGAGGCTCTTATCCAGAGACACTACAGTTAGGAGTCATTTAGCAGAGGCTCTTATCCAGAGACACTATAGCAGGGAGTCATTTAGCAGAGGCTCTTATCCAGAGACACTACAGTAGGGAGTCATTTAGCAGAGGCTCTTATCCAGAGACACTACAGTTGGGAGTCATTTAGCAGAGTCTCTTATCCAGAGACACTACAGTAGGGAGTCATTTAGCAGAGTCTCTTATCCAGAGACACTACAGTAGGGAGTCATTTAGCAGAGGCTCTTACCCAGAGACACTCCAGTTGGGAGTCATTTAGCAGAGGCTCTTATCCAGAGATACTACAGTTGGGAGTCATTTAGCAGAGGCTCTTATCCAGAGACACTACAATTCGGAGTCATTTAGCAGAGGCTCTTATCCAGAGACAACATAAGGGAGTCATTTAGCAGTTTCTTATCCAGAGACACTACAGTTGGGAGTCATTTAGCAGAGGCTCTTATCCAGACACGACAGAAGGGAGTCATTTAGCAATCTCTTATCCAGAGACACTACCGAAGGGAGTCATTTAGCAGAGGCTCTTATCCAGTGACACTACAGTTGGGAGTCATTTAGCAGAAGCTCTTATCCAGAGACACTACAGTTAGGAGTCATTTAGCAGAGGCTCTTACCCAGAGACACTACAGTTAGGAGTCATTTAGCAGAGGCTCTTATCCAGAGACACTACAGTTGGGAGTCATTTAGCAGAGGCTCTTATCCAGAGACACTACAGTAGGGAGTCATTTAGCAGAGGCTCTTACCCGGAGACATTACAGTTGGGAGTCATTTAGCAGAGGCTCTTATCCAGACACAACAGAAGGGAGTCATTTAGCAGTCTCTTATCCAGAGACACTACAGTTGGGAGTCATTTAGCAGAGGCTCTTATCCAGAGACACTACAGTTAGGAGTCATTTAGCAGAGGCTCTTATCCAGAGACACTACAGTTAGGAGTCATTTAGCAGAGGCTCTTATCCAGAGACACTATAGCAGGGAGTCATTTAGCAGAGGCTCTTACCCAGAGACACTACAATAGGGAGTCATTTAGCAGAGGCTCTTATCCAGAGACACTACAGTTAGGAGTCATTTAGCAGAGGCTCTTATCCAGAGACACTATAGCAGGGAGTCATTTAGCAGTTTCTTATCCAGAGACACTACAGTTGGGAGTCATTTAGCAGAGGCTCTTACCCAGAGACACTACAGTTGGGAGTCATTTAGCAGTTTCTTATCCAGAGACACTACAGTTGGGAGTCATTTAGCAGAGGCTCTTATCCAGACACGACAGAAGGGAGTCATTTAGCAATCTCTTATCCAGAGACACTACAGTAGGGAGTCATTTAGCAGAAGCTCTTATCCAGAGACACTACAGTTAGGAGTCATTTAGCAGAGGCTCTTACCCAGAGACACTACAGTTAGGAGTCATTTAGCAGAGGCTCTTATCCAGAGACACTACAGTAGGGAGTCATTTAGCAGAGGCTCTTATCCAGAGACACTACAGTTGGGAGTAATTTAGCAGAAGCTCTTATCCAGAGACACTACAGCAGGGAGTAATTTAGAGTGACTTACTTACTGTACATTCATATTAAGATAGCTAGATGAGACAACCACAAATCACAGTCAAATACAAGATACGAACATTCCATTCCAGCTAAACACTGGGTATATAGTGTTTAAAAAATAAAAAATAAACATTTTCATAACCATCTCAAATCTATGAATAAAAAATCAGAGAACAATAATATTTTATACACACATGAAGGTCCCCATAAGCAATCATTTCTGATGAAAAAAACACAAATTTTAAAAATTGGTTGATATAGCATTTTGGAAAGAAACTTCATATCTAGTCTGTACTGTCACCCATAGAAAGGGCCTCAGAGTACGAGATTTACTTGTGATTGTATCAGTTACATGAATGATGCTGATTACAGCAAATGTAATGTAGGTTCTGAAGGGTCTAGTTATCGGATCACTGCAGTAGGAGTTGTGTAAGATTTCATTAACCAGACAGAGTAAAACTAATGATGCCCTCAAATCAGTCTTGTTGTTACATTGTTATCAATATGTAGCTTTTTATTACACTGAATAGCATCAAAAGAACAATCCCCAATGATATATTGAACAAAGTGATATCAGCTTCCCAACACCGCCCTTTGTCAGGTCTCAGAAAGAAAGAAACATTGAGAATCACAACATGGACACACCAATCACTTCTAAAGGATTCTTTATTGCCATGTCCTCCAGTTCACAGTACATGAACAACATTTAGTCAGTTGACTTCCTGTGAGGGAAAGAACAGGTTTAGAGGTGGCATCATACCGAAAACATGTTTTTGTGTTTTACAATACATTCCCTCAGTGTGCCACTGCCTGGTTATGGTAACGTCAGCTCTTTAACTGGCTGAGCTGAGTGCATAATGTGTGCTACCGTTCTGACCTGATGTGTGGCCCAGGCCTGCCGTAAACCTACACCAGGATATGACTTCATGTGTAGTTCTACTGGTAATCATGTCCTGTATTCTATCTTGACATTCCAGCTCTGTGTGGTAAGTAGGGCATATACTGATGCCATGGTTTCCTGTAAGGATGGTGCCATGACATAAAAGGCAAACCAATAAGAGGAAAACACTGTTCATTTATCTGTGCTCTTACAGCATGGAGGGGAGGAGGGAACAGCCACATGTCTCTAGCAGGGATCTTTCTCACAGGTTTCCTATTGGCTTGTTGGAGATCATTTGCCAGCTGAAGTAGCCTACAGCAGGTGAGAGCCTATTGAATTGTTCCTATCTGTAATGTTTTGTTAGGTGTCAGACATACGTTCTGTGTTAGGTGTCAGACATACGTTCTGTGTTAGGTGTCAGACATACGTTCTGTGTTAGGTGTCAGACATACGTTCTGTGTTAGGTGTCAGACATATGTTCTGTGATGCATAAATGGGTCTTCAAAGTGCACTCAAGAGTGTGATTTGGAGGATGGTTTATACTTGTCCAAATGATTGTGGAAAGTTGCGTTTTTCTGCATCAAATGATTATATTTTGATAGGGTTGGAGATACTGGTCTTTAACCAGTGCTATACAGAATAATTCCCATTAACCTAACAAAACACAAACTTCATATCATCTTCATATAACCCATTTGACAATTTCCTGGGGTCCCTAAACCCATCTTATTGTAGGTCTTCTTTTAGATTTAATTAGGGCTGCAGAGCGGACCCTGGAGAGACCCCATACCAACCAACCGTACATCTGCGTCTGTCATGTGGCAGACACACCTGTCTATTCTGGAGGGTACAGGACAACCTGTCACTGTCTGCTACCATAAAGAACTGAAATGAAGACACCAAGCTGAGTTACCGTTCATTACACTTTCAGGTAGGCAGAATGTCTGAGAGAGAAGCCTTCACATGAACCAGTCTGACCATGTTGTCTGTCCGGTCCTCTGTGGACAGTCTGAGAGTCACTCTTTAACACGCACCTAGTGGCTTTAGAGACCTTATTGAATGTGAACGTAGGAGCTCTGAATGAATAGCTCAATAGTAATATGATAATGATAACCAATACTAGAACATTGCAGAAATATATTTTCTGCTGTCTTCTTATGTTTGAATTTCTACCAAAAAAAAGATTATTCCTGAAAACCAACCCCCACCATACCAGTTTAACTTTTTAGCACATGTAATTGCTCCCCCCCCCCCCTTGTATTAAAACAGCCAACAAGGATTCCACATTTGCAAGATTAATAAGTTATTACATTTTTATACATACATACATACATACATACATACACACACACACACACAAACACACACACACACACACACACACACACACACACACACACACACACACACACACACACACACACACACACACACACACACACACACACACAAACACAGAGGGGAGCTAGGAAGTTGCCTGGTGCAGTATCATGCCTCAACAACCTCCTAGAATCTAAAGAACTATACAGAAGAACACAGTAAAACATCAGATATTCTTCCACTTCTCAACTCTACTAATCATTTCCAACAAGGCATTTCCAACATTTCAAACAGCATGGATCAAACAGCCTGTTCGGCCACATTTACACTGGTCTGCATGTTAAACAATCCTGCAATGGACAGCATACACAACCGAATGCGCTAAGTAACATTGAACACTTCAGCTGTACATGTCATCTTCACATATAGATAAAGTTTAGATGTTTTATTTCATTAGAATATATGGTAATCTGCTGGTACCGGGCAATCACAGTGACTCTAAAATAAAATCACAAGAGGAAGTAAAAGGGTAGGTCTTTAAAAAGTAGCATTGAGACAGTGTGATTGACGATTGTTTGGCATCCCTTCCAAATTTTAAGTCTAGTTATTTTGGGCGTGTCACAGCTGGGTCCAGTGGTCTGAGTGGGGTGTAGGAGATCTGCCCTGGCGTCTTTTGGCAGAATAGTCTTGGAGGAGGAATAATCCCGTCCTCCTCTGATCTCATATTGTTATTGGCGTCATCAGCAGTGGACCTGAAGATGAGGTGGGGTGAGATCAAATCCACTTTCATTTTTCAAGCAAGGCATAAACCTGGGCAGGAGGTTAAATAGTGCCCTGGCCCATGCCCATATAGGTTATGCTAAAAGTGCAAAAACAACGCAGAAACACATACAGTAGGTACACACACAGAAAGATGAAATGAGGGAATCCCTCACCCACAGTCAACCACTCTAGAACCTTTCCGAATAAATTTCAAATACACTGAATTATCATTGTAGCCAGCAAACAAACAAACACAAAATATAATTGAACACAGATGGCTGTGTTCACTAAAGGAATCCTGTTCAGTTTACATTAAATCTCTACAATTTTTTTTTCTTTGAAAGGAGAGCTGCCGTGTGGCAATGCATGGCTCAGTCCAGCAGGAGGCGTACTTTCTACAGTGTAGCTTCTACAGCCATTCTTTAAGGGATAAAGTTCCATTGTTTCATCCTCATCCAAGGCATTATCCACTTCCATATCCATCTCAAGTACTTGCACGGAACACCACCAGCTCTCTGAGTGCATTCGGTGAGTCAATTCCCTTATAACTAAATTGCATCTCATTCCCTGAAAGCAGATGTGAAATACTCTGTTACTTGCCGACTCAAGTCCATAACCCTTCAAATGAAGCTGAGGCGGTAGGGAGGGGAGAGAATAGTGTCTCTACACAATGAACTAACCATTCTGTGAGCAGGTTGGCAGAGAGAGGCAGGGTCAGTATGCATCAGTCCGTCTTTTCAAGCAGGCTGCCTGCATGCATGTCATTTTCCCTATGTAGCTCCAAGGCTATCCCCTCTAATGGTGCACAGCTGAGCTGTTTGTTCTCAGTCCGAGACGTTGCATATCATGGAGAGGGTTGAGCAGAGAGGAGAGAGACTACTGTTTACATACTGTACACACACTTTGGGTCAATTGAAATAAACAGCCATCAAACATGCTGCACATGTGTCTCTTCATCTAAATCATTTGTGTAGCTTTACGCAATTGCTATTCTGCCCAACTTGTCAAGTATGTGAAGCAAGATAAAATAACCATGGTGATGCACGCACGCGCACACTCACGGTACAAAGAAACACACTATTGGGTAAAGAGCAACCCTGGATATGCCTCTTAACTGGTCAAGCTATTGAGAAGACCAGATGGTGAGAAATGACTCAGGGTTGTTTTTCAGTTGGTTTGACACTCATGGGCTGGTCCAGAGTTCAAATATCATTCTACAGAATGCAGAGTATTATGCATGTGTGTGTGTGTGTGTGTGTGTGTGTGTGTGTGTGTGTGTGTGTGTGTGTGTGTGTGTGTGTGTGTGTGTGTGTGTGTGTGTGTGTGTGTGTGTGTGTGTGTGTGTGTGTGTGTGTGTGTGTGTGTGTGTGTGTGTGTGTGTGTGTGTGTGTGTCTGTATTAATATACAGTGAGCAACAGTAATAGAGTATGTTGATGTATTGTGCATGGGTGTTTGTATACAATATTGAATGTGGTGTGTCCGGAATGTGTTTATGATCTTGATTGTCTGCGTTTGTTTGTGTGTGTGTTTGTTTGTGTGCGTTTGTTTGTGTGTGTGTTTGTGTGTCTGTGTACACATAGTGTGTACTGTGACAGAGCTAGCAGGGCTTGTTGACATTGCACAGCAGCTCGGTGACTTTGATGAGGCGGGCCACGGTGCTCTGGGATTCCTCCTGCAGCCGCTGGTTATTCTGCCTGAGGCTCTGCACCTCGGCCTGCAGCACCGCCTTGTCCTCCTTCTCCTGCCAGGGAGCGGCACACAACAACACCCGTCTGTCAGACCACCATGGCTGGGATGGATGGAGGGGTGAGAGGGATCTGGGTGTGGGTGGAGGTGGGTGAGGTCTGGCTTGGACTGGGCTGGATAGCAGGCACGCGCAGACAGACAGGTTCACAAACATACACATACATGCCTTGTGGTAGCAGTGCAAGCAAGACAGGGTACTAGAGAAGTATACACACACACACACACACACCAGATACACACACGCACTCACACACGCAAATACAAACCAATTTCCTTCTATAAAAGCACTCCATAGGGAGAAGTGGAGTATGGAGGAAATGTTTAGACAGATTTACTATGGCAACCACTTGTTCCAGACCAAACAACCAATTAATAAATCAATCTCTCATTAAACGAGAGCAGAGGAATTGGCATAATATTTTATTTCCAATGTAGCTGATTGTTATACAAGTGAGATTTCCATAAAGACGAAAGCTCCAAAATGTCTGGCATTCCTCATCAACCAAACAGCAGGGGTCACCCTAATCTCTCACTACTTGGAATTCAGTTTGAAATCAGCTATTGCAATTTTTAGAGCGGTGATTTGCCATAGTAAATGCTTCCTGTTTGCTATTTCACAAACTGTATCAAGAGTTGTGACAGAGACAGGAAATCGGAGGCTTAGGGTAGACAAACAGACAGGGGCCACTACCAGCACAACCAGTGTTACCAACAGCATTATTGCCTTAACACTAAACCTTTAACTGACACGGGTATGACAAAACATTTATTTTTACTGCTCTAATTACGTTGGTAAACAGTTTATAATAGCAATAAGGCACCTCAGGGGTTTGTGGTTTATGGCCACTGCCAAGGGGTGTATCCAGGCACTGCGTCATGCATAAGAACAGCCTTATGCCGTGGTATATTGGCCATTTACCACACCCCCTCGTACCTTATTGCTTAATTATATTGCCTCCCCACGCCTTATGTAATGGTGTTGATATTTTTTACTATCTACACAGAGAGGGGGTTCTATCCAGACTGACCCCTGTCAATCTGTCTCGTCTGTCTGTCCGTCTGTCTGTCCGTCTCTGTCCATCTGTCTGATGTGATGTGATGTCAGTGAGTCGTGGGATGAGGAGGAGACAGGTTACGGATAGTTGACAATAACAATTCATGATAGATGAGACCAGTTATCATCAATCTGGGTCAATAGGAATTATCTTTGGTAGCCGCAGTACTGAATGGCTTTGCTGGTTCAACTCCCTAGTGGACCATAATGCAACTGTGCCCTGGAGCAAGTCAATACACCTGAAATTACAAGTACTCAGCTTCAGAATTGGAAAATGAATAAATGTAAAGATGAGAGTCCACCAGAAAGCAAAGTAACCGATGATCATCACCACATCAGGTGGGTGTTCATTGGGCCATACTACACTAGCTCCAGTACCGTCAACCCTCCCGCCTTGGCAGTCAGACAGAAACCAAAGACTAACCAAAAGTAGTCCATGTTTCACATCACACTTCTGAATGGAGCCTAACCAGCTACTCTGAGGTAACACAATTCCCACAGTCTCAGCTAATTCCTACTTGTTTCTGCTGGACATACTATGGGACTGGGACAGCCCATAACCAACCATGCTCACTCTACCAGGGCAGAAGGTAAACAACAGAGAAAATGGATCATCTGATGTGGCATGTCCCTGTTAGGTCATCTTCCTTCCTTGTTCATTGTCCCTGACTGTTAATGTCTGTGTGTTGTCTAGATTGATGATAACACTGTGTTAATGGTGAGTGTTCAGAGGAAGAGTAGGGAGTTACGAAAACAGAGGGTAAGACTTTGGTTATGTTGGTGTTATGGCCACAGGATTGTAACCATAATATCTGCAGAGTTTGATTCGTATGTGTGCTTCATGTCTCACATGTTTCAAGAAGTTGAGCGAATAGCATTTGCACTAAAATCCTTAGAATGTCATTCACTTAGTTGGATGGCAGTTTTAAACACTGGCAGTGTGGCGTCTCTTTGATATTTGAGTGGTGAAAAGGACTACGTTGGAGATATAGCACCGTGCATACCATGGGGTTTCAGTTGACCTCAGAGATGAAACACCTTCATTACTGTAACAAAGGATTCATGTCTCACCCAAATGTGTTTAAGGATGCTTGGAAGGCTTCCAGACCCTCTTCATTTCTCTCTCCTTCTTTCACTCTTTCTCACCCTTTCTCCTATTTGCTTCAGTCTTCCTTTCCTCTCCAGATGCTCTACATTGTGTAACCAACACTACAAGAGCAGCTAGTCATTCAGTAGTTCTGAAGGCTTCAAAGGTCATCCATCCCCAAGTCCCCATGTTTCCCAGAGAAGAGCCTGTGAATGGAGAAATGGTGCTGAGGTCCTGAGGCTGCACACAGGGATGACTGACAGCCTGTCAGACCTTCAGGGTTTGCGAGGAGGAACTTTGCTTACATCGTTCACATCCATGAAGGACCCCACAGGTCGTTTTGGGTTATTGGGTTAATTAACTCAGGTCTGTTTTTTAGTAGTTCCATTTCCAATTGTTATTTTGTTCTCAACGCAACAACAGAGGAAAAATCTCATGCTGTACTTGCCTCTACTGCCATTGGCCACATAGTGTTGAGAGAGTGAGCATGGTTGCCCAAAGTCCCTCCAGCCAATCTTCTCACCTCCTCTGTTCACCCTGCCCAATGACAAGACAGGTTTCTTTTGCTTGGCCCACCCTACTTCTACATTCCGTCTGTCTGTCTGTCTGTCTGTCTGTCTGTCTGTCTGTCTGTCTGTCTGTCTGTCTGTCTGTCTGCCTGCAGTAGGAATCAGGGGGTTGGGTGAGGAGAAGGTAGGGTGGGGGGTAAGTGGACGGGATGGGGGAGTCGTGGGGTCACTGTGTGGGCAGGATGCTGTGTGGGGGGGGGGGGGGGGGGGGGGGGTCTGGGGAGGGGCTATGGTTGGCCATCTGAATGGGGAGTACCTTTTGCAAGTCGTCCTGCAGCCTCTTCAGCATGTCCTCCAGCTGGGACACCTTCTCCTCCAGGTGGCCGGGTGAGTCACTGGCGAAACGGGACAGAGACACACACTAAGTATAATGCACATAGTTTGGTGCTGTCTGTATGTTTCCTGTATCCAGGGTCGGCCCTAGCCTTTTGGGGGCCTTGAGCAAAATTTTGTTTGGGGGCCACACCACCTCGCAGGCAAAACATTTTAGTGGCCCTGTCGATAATTCAACCACAAGTTTAGATAGCTGGCTATATTTTATTTTGTACTTTTTTATTTACCCCTTTTTCATGGTATCCAATTGGTAGTTACAGTCTTGTCCCCTCGCTGCAATTCCCGTACGGACTCGAGAGGCAAAGGTCAAGAGCCACGCATCCTCCAAAATACGACCCCACTTCTTGACACACTGCTCGCTTAACCCAGAAGCCAGCCACCCCAATGTGTCGGAGGAAACACCGTACACCTGTCGACCAAAGTCAGTGTGTATGCGCCCGGCCTGGACATCACTGGACAAGGACATCCCGCTGGCCAAACCCTCCCCTAACCCAGACAATGCTGGTCCAATTGTGCGCCGCCTCACGGGTCTCCAGGTCGCGGACGGTTGCGACACAGCCTGGGATCGAACCCAGGTCCGTAGTGATGCCGCTAGCACTGCGATGCAATGCCTTAGACCACTGCGCCACTCGGGAGGCCCCGGCTAGACTAAATGACCAATCAAAAAAATTGTTAGCTGATTGAGTAACTGTTAGTAACTGACATGACAAGAGAAAAACTTCTGAGGGTCAACCAAATTTCGAAAATGCACTTGATGTATTCAACTGTTCTACTGTTCTAACAGATTGAGTTCCAAAAAAATACACACAACCGTTCCAAAATTTGGGGTCTTTGTTTTTGAAAGAAAAGCAATTTTTTTGTCGATTTAAAATAACATCAAATTGATCAGCAATACAGTGTAGACATTGTTAATGTTGTAAATTACTTTTGTAGCTGTAAACGGCAGATTTTTAATGGAATATCTACATAGGCGTACAGAGGCCCATTATCAGCAACCATCACTCCTGTTTTCCAATGACACGTTGTGTTAGCTCATCCAAGTTTATGATTTTAAAAGGCTAATTGATCATTTAAAAAAAACTTCAGCAATTATGTTTTTATTTTTTCACCCCAATTGGTAGTTAGTCTTGTCTCCTCGCTGCAACTCCCGTACGGACTCGGGAGAGGCAAAGGTCGAGAGCCATGCGTCCTCCGAAACACAACCCAACCAAGCCGCACTGCTTCTTGACACAATGCCCATCCAACCAGGATGCCAGCCGCACCAATGTGACGAAGGAAACACCGTACACCTGGCGACCTGGTCAGCATGCACTGCGCCCGTCCCGCCACAGGAGTCGCTAGTGCGCGATGAGACAAGGACATCCCTGCCGGCCAAACCCTCCCTAACCCAGACAACGCTGGGCAAATTGTGCGCCGCCCTATGGGCCTCCCGGTCGGCTGCGACAGAGCCTGGACTCAAACCCAGAATCTCTGGTGGCACAGCTAGCGACGCAGTGCCTTCGACCACTGCGCCACCCGGGAGGCCGTCTTTTGCAATTATGTTAGCACAGCTGAAACTGTTGTGCTAATTAAAGAAGCAATAAAACTGGCCTTCTTTAGACTAGTTGAGTATCTGGTGCATCAGCATTTGTGGGTTCGATTACAGGCTCAAAATGTCCAGAAACAAAAAAAAATCTCCCACTCCTCTTTCTATTCTGGTTAGGGCCAGTCTGCGCTGTTCTGTGAAGGGAGTAGTACACAGCGTTGTATGAGATCTTCAGTTTCTTGGCAATTTCTCACATGGAATAGCCTTCATTTCTCAGAACAAGAATAGACTGACGAGTTTCAGTAGAAAGTTACTTTTGAACGGTAGTGTATATATATATATAGATTTTTTTGACAGGTGGTCGGGCACCCTAGGAGACATCTTATGTCACTTATGCCTGGGGCCGGCGCTGCCTGTATCCTCTCTGTTTTGTGTTTGTGTGAAAAGACAGTGAGTAAAATAGATGTATGTTTGTGAGCTAGAGAGACTTTGAGTCAGAATGGGAGACACAATAAAGGGGAGAATGGGGTAAAAGAGGAGCATGCCATCACACTGAGTCAAACAGAGAGGAGGCTGAGGTACTGGCTGTGACCCCACTCTCTGGGGGGGTCTCAGGGGGAGTTGCGAGATGCACAAAAATACATGTCCAATTAACACGTAGGACAAATATAAGCAACCACCAAATGATTATTAATCAGAGAGAAAGAAGGAGAATACATAACAGCAGGAGAGAGAGAGTTGGAGAGTTAAAGAAAGAGAGTGTGAGAGATGATGAGGGGAGATCTAAGGACAGGCAATATGCCAAAGAGCAAGAATCATGATGAGCAACAGAGAGGCTGAAATAAGCACACTGTTCAAAAGTCCATCTCTGATTTACAACCTTCCACAGGAAGATCCACACAAAGGACAAGGACACCATTAGGAGTTCACATACACAGAGAGACATGCATAGAGGTCTACAGTGATCCAATCTCAGTGTGTGCATGTAGTTATTTTTCATTTGATATTTAACATTTATTTAACTAGGCAATTCAGTTAAGAACAAATTCTTATTTTCATTGACAGCCCACCGGTGAACAGTGGGTTAACTGCCTTGTTCAGGGGTAGAAAGACAAGAGTTTTACCTCGTCAGCTCGGGGATTCAATCCAGCAACCTTTCGGTTACTGGCCCAACGCTCTAACCTCTAGGCTACCAGCCGTGTATAGCTAGAGACCCAAACCCACCTGTCCTTCATGTCCTTTAGCTTGCCATCTGTCAGGGAGTCTGCTCCTTGGGTCCCATCTCCTGCTTTACGTTGTGAAATATGACACATCACTTACCCATGTTAGTCACTGAGCCCAACCACACAGAGCCAGTCATACACAGCCAGCCATATACACTCGATAGAAAATAAAGTATTTTGTTTTCAACAGTGCTAATTTGACAATTTCCTGTGGTAATGTATCAAATATGACAGCTGTAGATGCATTTAGTAAAATAACATAATCTGTTGTCATCCCATGCAGATAGATGTCTTCTTACCTTCACGTGACAAGGCTTCTAGGATGCTGCGGCATGCTGTGGCTAGATCAGCTATAGACTGCCACTCCTCCTCTGAGGAATCTGTGGTCTCCGACAGGACTGGAAGTGAGAAACAAAGTTTCAATGGGCTTTCATAACAAAGGCATATCAACAAGGTGAGCAGCAGACCATGACAATACAGCATGACAACAACAGAATTGTGGGATTTATGAGCAGGCAAATTCCTTCTGTGGTTCAACAAGGACAAAGAGCCACCACCAGGGGGTGCTACCACAATGCTTTGCTGCCTCGGTGGCGCTGCCCGACTAGCTGCAGTGTGAGAGCGAGAAGTGGGTTCTTTCAATCTCTGTGTGTGACGGCCTTCTGGAGTGTGGGGAGGGAAACAGAGACCATCTCCTCCAAGAAAGCTGAAGTATCTGCTGAGAAGATGAGTGTGAGCTCTTACAGAAACACTGTGATGAGTCTCATAGCCTCACGGCAGAGAAAGAGAGAGAGCAGATGGTCCAAAAGGGATCCTTGATTTGAGGCAGCCTAAAGCCCACCCCCCATCTGGCCCTCCTTTGGTGTGTAGCTGGTAGGGGGTGGTAGAGGGGCGGGGGCATATTGGGTTATGGGGATAGGGGGCAGCCTAGATGAAAGAAGAGGGACAAAGGGGATGGAAGGGAGGGCTAAAGGAGGATAATGAGGAGAGGGGTTTAGGGGAGAAAGGGTCTTGGGGCTAAAAAGGGATTTGAGTCTCAATTACAGCAGAGAGCATTTTTGAACAGTTGTAATTGTTCCATTTCAGCACCATTCGGCATGGCCTCATCAGCTGGCACAGGGTCTGCAGAGGCCTTCAGACGGCCTGGCCTTCATAGACCTTCTCTTATCATAGCTACTCCTCTCTCTCTTTACAGTTAGCTTTCTTTTGTTTTACTGCTCTCACTCTCAAGCTGTAGTGGCAGTGGAACACCTGTCTGTTTGCCATCACTAGGGGGGTGATCAACATCGCTGAGCAGTCTCTAATAGACGCTATTGTGTTAAAGTGCTGTTTAATAAACAGGAGATATACATGGTAAATGGGATTCATAACACACATCACCATCCTCACCTAAAACTAGGACGTCTACCTAGGGGTAGTTGATATGTGGTGATGATAATGAGGTGTGTAAGGACATTGGAGAGGAATTGATTGGAGAGGAATTGATTGGAGAGGAATTGATTGGAGAGGAATTAATTGGAGAGGAATTGGGATGTTATGCAGGACAGAGTGAGTGGTGTGGTGGAACACCCACTCTTGGTGATGGAGTTGTGTAGGCTCAGGGCTCGGGAGTTTCTCTCTGCTCTGTTCAGACATGACAACCGGGTGGAGGACCGGGAAGGGTCACTCGCTGATGGCCTCTCCTCACCCAACTCAGCCCCCACAAACTAGAGGGAAAGAGAGAGAGATAGAAACAGTCAGACTAGGGGGTGGGGACCTTGATCAGATTATTATCCAGATTGTCATTTGTCTCCATGCCTGTGTGTGTCTCTGTACCTGCTCCTCGTCCAGGGGCATCTTGGGTTTGACAGCCAGGATGAGGTCAGGCGTGGCGTCTCTCAGCTCCCCTGGGTTCTCATAGATGTGATGTTTCAACTTCACACCCACGTTGTCATACACATGCCTGTCACAGAGAGACACAAAGATTGAGACATATACAGATTATAAATCCGCTGCTTACACTAATGACTTTCCAATCCAATCTGGAGGGCAAACTAGTTCATCTAGTCATCTTCAGGATAGCTGAGATTTGGGCTAAAATTTGAGTTCATTCGATGAAACCATAAACACACACAATAATACCTAGTGAAAACCATGATGTTTGAACTCGTGATGACAAGGATGTCAGAGAATCCTCTGAGGAATAAATAACCTGAGGTTTATGATGGGGCTGAGGGTGGAGGTCACATACCTGTCACATATGTCTCGGCAGGACGGGTGCCTCTCTAGGGAGTAGCTGCGTGTTAGCTGGGAGGGGGTGATCTCCACGGTCTGGTTGAGTGGGTGGTCCTGCAGGGAGGTGGCCCGTAACAGAGGCAGGCTGGGTGGGGAGAGGAGGGAGCCCTGGTCCCCCTGGTCCTTCTCACCCTGTCCAGTCTCTGACAGCCTGTCCTCAGCCTCTCCTCCCTCTGCTGGTCCCTCCATCGTCTCCGCCTCCTTCCCCTCTCCCTGTTCCCGCTCCTCTTCCTCCATCTCTTCCTCCTCCTCCCTCTCGTCCAGCACCCAGGCCTCTCCAGACTGGCCCTCCCCAGGCTTACGCTCTGCATCCTGGATGGCTTTCTGGTATAACTCTGAGAAACTCCTGGAGCCATTAGAGACAGCAGGAGAACAAGAAAAGTTTCACTAACAAGATGGTATTACTGAATAAATATGACATAAATGTATACATCCCTTTTAATACACTCCGTGTATTCATGAATGGTACAGTATTCTAGAGCAGTACCTCTGAGGATTTTGCACAACAATAAAAACATATATTTACCTATGAAAAAACATGGCATCTCTTTGAAATCCAAGAGGTGTCCTTCCCTATTATAAGATGTAACAACATTCTGACAGTGGCCACACTTTTGGGGTTGTTCTTAAACACGACTGTCAAAACCATATCTACTAATGAGGGGTTCTCTCTCTGTAGATCGCTCCACCAGCCAGTTTGACATGTACATGGCAAAACCTGTTAACAGTGTTGCCTTTCCTCTGTCTGAGAAGTTCCTCCTTTACCAGGCTGCAGTAACACTGTCCACCTGGCTGACATTAGAAGAATGTAGAGGTCTTTGCTAACTGCCACTACCTGGGTCACTATCATTAGAGGCCATTAGAGACATTGATTGGTGGTTAACCAGCTGGTGGGACACTGACTACAACACGCCATAAACAACAGAGTGAGCTGTGACCCTGGAATGGTGTGTGTCTGACCTCCTGAATTCATCTGTTCCCCTCCCTCACTCCCTCCCTTGTCCTTTAACTCCTTATCAACATTAGTCTTTACCTACCAAACTTCCTTGAACCCTGACCCCCATCCTTCTCTCCATATCTGCCTCTCCCCCAGCCTTCTCTCCCCTTAATTCTCACCATTTTACCCTCCCCTCCCCACTGTCATGTATCCCCATCCATCTTTCACTACCCCTGACCCCCGTTCACCCCCCTCTCTGACCTGCGGGGCTTGCCGTTCTCATCTGGAGGGATGACGGTGATGTGGATCTTGTGGGCGGTGCGGAGCAGTCTGGTTCTTTCCTCTGGTCCTAGGTGCACCAGGGCGTAGCCACACAGACGCACCACCCGTGCCCCCAGCTGCAGACCCCCGCTCTCCGCATAGCCGAACCGCTGCAGATCCGTCACAAAGCCCTCCTCGCTCATCAGGAAGCCTGGCTGGCCGACCCCGTCACGCAGGGGCGTCACCTCCCGTGCCTCGCACCCCCGCGTCACCAACTGGACACAGAAACAGGACACAGTGATTATCCAGTAATGTATCATCAGAACAGAAACAATGATTCACTAACTTAATAGTATATGAGCAGCGGTGTTTGAAAGACTTCCCACCTCCAGTCTCTGCACCATCTCCCGTATCTCCTCCGCCTGGCTGTCCATCACACTGATTGACACAGCCTCCCCCCTCTCATAGAAGATATCCAGGCAAGGCCCGCCTATGGCCCTGCTGTCTATCACCGCCTTCCAGCCAATCACATCGCGGCAGCAGCAGTTGAACACCACCCTCCGTGTGTATCTCTCGATCAGCACCACTGATTCAGCTGAGACCCCCAGTAGACAGGGCAGCTTGTGTCCTCCTGTCTCCCCCTCATTCCCACTGGTGGCCATCACAGCCCAGACCAATGCCCCAGCACTGTGGAGCTCTGCCCCCTTGGCCCCCTTCAGTTTGTCTTTGCGTTTGCTCCCCAGGGACAGCAGGGGGAACTTGGTGGAGGAGTCGATTGGCGTGGTGGTCACGTAGTTCTCTGCCAGGTCCTTCAGGTACTCCTGTCGTGTCCGGGTGGCCATGGAGCGGAACTTCTCCGCCTTCTCGGCAGCGTTCTCAGCGTTCACCGCCTTGGCCAGCAGGAAGTCTCTGAAGGCAGGGGAACGGGGGAATCGAGCACCCTTAGGGAACAGAGGCCCAAATAACGGGATGTCTTTGGAGCGTGTCACCGCCACCCTGAGATGGAGGGAGGGAGAGAGAGAGGAGGTGGAAAAGGATAGTCAACAACAACAGCAGAGGGGGAAGGAGAGAGAGAGTGTGTTAGGGTATAAACCTCATAGAAAAATAAATCCAGCCTCATAATCATAGTCTTGCTAAACAGTCATAGTTTTGATTCCCAACATGTTGTTACACAGTTCTTACACCTGTAATCTCTGATAATGCTGAAAGAAAATAAATCAACTGAGGCAGTTGTGGAGCAGCCAGGTACAGTGGTAGAGCAGGAGAGAAGGTTATTTTCTCACTTGTAGTAGGTATGGTCAGAGCAGGACTGTTCCACCTGGACGATGATGAAGACATGTTGGAAATGGGAGCGGATGGCCTTAGGAGTGAAGGGCAGAGCCCCTGGCTCCTGGAACACTATGGTCACTATGTCATTCCCAATGTGCCTCTTTCTCAGCAACTACCAAACAGAGAGAGGGGGGGTAGCAGGGAGAGGGAAAGAGATAGAGATGGGGTAGCAGGAAAGGGAGAGAGAGATAGAGAGGACCAGAGGTAGAGAGAGAGGAAGAGAGCAAGAGAGAGGAAGAGAGAGAGAGAGAGAGACAGAGAGACAGAGAGAGAGACAGAGAGAGACAGAGAGAGACAGAGAGAGACAGAGACAGGGAGAGAGAGATAGAGAGGGAGAGAGAGAGAGAGAAAGAGAAGGAGAGAGAGGAAGAGAGAGAGAGAGAGGAAGAGAGAGAGAGGAAGACAGAGACAGGAAGAGAGAGATAGAGGGAGAGAGGAAGAGAGAGACAGAGAGAGAGAGACAGAGAGAGAGAGACAGAGAGAGAGAGAGACAGAGACAGGGAGACAGAGACAGGGAGACAGAGACAGGGAGACAGAGACAGGGAGAGAGAGATAGAGAGAGATAGAGAGGGAGAGAGAGATATAGAGAGGGAGAGAGAGAAAGAGACAGAGAGACAGAGAGATAGAGAGAGAGAGATAGGGAGAGAGAGATAGGGAGAGAGAGATAGGGAGAGAGAGAGAGATAAGGAGAGAGAGATAAGGAGAGAGAGATAGGGAGAGAGAGAGAGAGAGAGATAGGGAGAGAGAGATAGGGAGAGAGAGAGAGAGAGAGAGAGATAGGGAGAGAGAGATAGGGAGAGAGAGATTGGGAGAGAGAGAGAGAGAGAGATAGGGAGGGAGAGAGAGAGAGAGAGAGAGAGAGAGATAGGGAGAGAGAGATTGGGAGAGAGAGAGAGAGATAGGGAGAGAGAGAGAGAGAGATAGGGAGAGAGAGATTGGGAGAGGGAGAGAGAGAGATAGGGAGGGAGAGAGAGATTGGGAGAGAGAGAGAGAGAGAGAGATTGGGAGAGAGAGAGAGAGAGATAGGGAGAGAGAGAGAGAGAGAGAGAGAGAGAGAGAGAGAGAGAGAGTTAGCGAGGTAGTCAAGAGAGTGGGGAAGCTGTTTTGCTTTGGTTATTTGATCCACTAATGATCATGTGCAGTTAGTTATTTGGTGTTAGTTATTTGATCTACTAATGATCATGTGTAGTTAGTTATTTGGTGTTAGTTATTTGATCTACTAATGATCATGTGTAGTTAGTTATTTGGTGTTAGTTATTTGGTATTAGTTATTTGATCTACTAATGATCATGTGTAGTTAGTTATTTGGTGTTAGTTATTTGATCTACTAATGATCATGTGCAGTTAGTTATTTGGTGTTAGTTATTTGATCTACTAATGATCATGTGCAGTTAGTTATTTGGTGTTAGTTATTTGATCCACTAATGATCATGTGTAGTTAGTTATTTGGTATTAGTTATTTGATCTACTAATGATCATGTGCAGTTAGTTATTTGGTGTTAGTTATTTGATCTACTAATGATCATGTGTAGTTAGTTATTTGGTGTTAGTTATTTGATCCACTAATGATCATGTGTAGTTAGTTATTTGGTATTAGTTATTTGATCTACTAATGATCATGTGCAGTTAGTTATTTGGTGTTAGTTATTTGATCTACTAATGATCATGTGTAGTTAGTTATTTGGTGTTAGTTATTTGATCTACTAATGATCATGTGTAGTTAGTTATTTGGTGTTAGTTATTTGATCTACTAATGATCATGTGTAGTTAGTTATTTGGTGTTAGTTATTTGATCTACTAATGATCATGTGTAGTTAGTTATTTGGTATTAGTTATTTGGTATTAGTTATTTGATCTACTAATGATCATGTGCAGTTAGTTATTTGGTATTAGTTATTTGGTATTAGTTATTTGATCTACTAATGATCATGTGTAGTTAGTTATTTGGTGTTAGTTATTTGATCTACTAATGATCATGTGTAGTTAGTTATTTGGTATTAGTTATTTGGTATTAGTTATTTGATCTACTAATGAGCATGTGTAGTTAGTTATTTGGTATTAGTTATTTGGTATTAGTTATTTGATCTACTAATGATCATGTGCAGTTAGTTATTTGGTGTTAGTTATTTGGTATTAGTTATTTGATCTACTAATGATCATGTGCAGTTAGTTATTTGGTGTTAGTTATTTGGTATTAGTTATTTGATCTACTAATGATCATGTGTAGTTAGTTATTTGGTATTAGTTATTTGATCCACTAATGATCATGTGTAGTTAGTTATTTGGTGTTAGTTATTTGGTATTAGTTATTTGATCCACTAATGATCATGTGCAGTTAGTTATTTTGTGTTAGTTATTTGATCCACTAATGATCATGTGTAGTTAGTTATTTGGTATTAGTTATTTGATCTACTAATGATCATGTGTAGTTAGTTATTTGGTATTAGTTATTTGATCTACTAATGATCATGTGTAGTTAGTTATTTGGTATTAGTTATTTGATCTACTAATGATCATGTGTAGTTAGTTATTTGGTGTTAGTTATTTGATCTACTAATGATCATGTGCAGTTAGTTATTTGGTGTTAGTTAATTGATCCACTAATGATCATGTGCAGTTAGTTATTTGATCCACTAATGATCATGTGTAGTTAGTTATTTGGTATTAGTTATTTGATCTACTAATGATCATGTGTAGTTAGTTATTTGATCCACTAATGATCATGTGTAGTTAGTTATTTGGTATTAGTTATTTGATCTACTAATGATCATGTGTAGTTAGTTATTTGGTATTAGTTATTTGATCCACTAATGATCATGTGTAGTTAGTTATTTGGTATTAGTTATTTGATCTACTAATGATCATGTGTAGTTAGTTAGTTGGTATTAGTTATTTGATCTACTAATGATCATGTGCAGTTAGTTATTTGGTGTTAGTTATTTGATCCACTAATGATCATGTGTAGTTAGTTATTTGGTGTTAGTTATTTGATCTACTAATGATCATGTGCAGTTAGTTATTTGGTATTAGTTATTTGATCTACTAATGATCATGTGTAGTTAGTTATTTGGTGTTAAGTTATTTGATCTACTAATGATCATGTGTAGTTAGTTATTTGGTATTAGTTATTTGATCCACTAATGATCATGTGTAGTTAGTTATTTGGTATTAGTTATTTGAAACACTAATGATCATGTGTAGTTAGTTATTTGGTATTAGTTATTTGATCCACTAATGATCATGTGTAGTTAGTTATTTGGTATTAGTTATTTGATCTACTAATGATCATGTGCAGTTAGTTATTTGGTATTAGTTATTTGATCCACTAATGATCATGTGTAGTTAGTTATTTGGTATTATTTATTTGATCTACTAATGATCATGTGTAGTTAGTTAGTTGGTATTAGTTATTTGATCTACTAATGATCATGTGCAGTTAGTTATTTGGTATTAGTTATTTGATCCACTAATGATCATGTGTAGTTAGTTATTTGGTATTAGTTATTTGAAACACTAATGATCATGTGTAGTTAGTTATTTGGTATTAGTTATTTGATCCACTAATGATCATGTGTAGTTAGTTATTTGGTATTAGTTATTTGATCTACTAATGATCATGTGCAGTTAGTTATTTGGTATTAGTTATTTGATCCACTAATGATCATGTGCAGTTAGTTATTTGGTGTTAGTTATTTGATCTACTAATGATCATGTGTAGTTAGTTATTTGGTATTAGTTATTTGATCCACTAATGATCATGTGCAGTTAGTTATTTGGTATTAGTTATTTGATCTACTAATGATCATGTGCAGTTAGTTATTTGGTATTAGTTATTTGATCTACTAATGATCATGTGCAGTTAGTTATTTGGTATTAGTTATTTGATCCACTAATGATCATGTGTAGTTAGTTATTTGGTATTAGTTATTTGATCCACTAATGATCATGTGTAGTTAGTTATTTGGTATTAGTTATTTGATCCACTAATGATCATGTGTAGTTAGTTATTTGGTATTAGTTATTTGATCTACTAATGATCATGTGCAGTTAGTTATTTGGTATTAGTTATTTGATCTACTAATGATCATGTGTAGTTAGTTATTTGGTATTAGTTATTTGATCTACTAATGATCATGTGCAGTTAGTTATTTGGTATTAGTTATTTGATCCACTAATGATCATGTGTAGTTAGTTATTTGGTATTAGTTATTTGATCTACTAATGATCATGTGCAGTTAGTTATTTGGTATTAGTTATTTGATCCACTAATGATCATGTGTAGTTAGTTATTTGGTATTAGTTATTTGATCTACTAATGATCATGTGCAGTTAGTTATTTGGTATTAGTTATTTGATCTACTAATGATCATGTGCAGTTAGTTAGTTGGTATTAGTTATTTGATCTACTAATGATCATGTGTAGTTAGTTATTTGGTATTAGTTATTTGATCTACTAATGATCATGTGCAGTTAGTTATTTGGTGTTAGTTATTTGATCTACTAATGATCATGTGCAGTTAGTTATTTGGTATTAGTTATTTGATCTACTAATGATCATGTGCAGTTAGTTATTTGGTATTAGTTATTTGATCTACTAATGATCATGTGTAGTTAGTTATTTGGTATTAGTTATTTGATCTACTAATGATCATGTGCAGTTAGTTATTTGGTGTTAGTTATTTGATCTACTAATGATCATGTGCAGTTAGTTATTTGGTATTAGTTATTTGATCCACTAATGATCATGTGTAGTTAGTTATTTGGTATTAGTTATTTGATCTACTAATGATCATGTGCAGTTAGTTATTTGGTATTAGTTATTTGATCCACTAATGATCATGTGCAGTTAGTTATTTGGTGTTAAGTTATTTGATCCACTAATGATCATGTGTAGTTAGTTATTTGGTGTTAGTTATTTGATCCACTAATGATCATGTGCAGTTAGTTATTTGGTATTAGTTATTTGATCTACTAATGATCATGTGCAGTTAGTTATTTGGTATTAGTTATTTGATCTACTAATGATCATGTGCAGTTAGTTATTTGGTATTAGTTATTTGATCTACTAATGATCATGTGCAGTTAGTTATTTGGTGTTAAGTTATTTGATCCACTAATGATCATGTGTAGTTAGTTATTTGGTATTAGTTATTTGATCCACTAATGATCATGTGCAGTTAGTTATTTGGTATTAGTTATTTGCATGGTGTCATGTTTCCAAATCACTCCACCAGAAGAGCTGACATGTGAGAGGCTCCCTAGCCTGACTGCCAGCCAAATAGACAGAGAGGCAGTATATCAGTAGCTATAGGCAGACACAGCATGCTTTTAGAGTGGGTGTTGGACATAGAAACGCAGAAGAACAAAGTATTTGTCTGTCATGCTTGCTGTGCGACATTACTCAAGCGTGAAAGCCTTCATTTCAATATATTACTATGGGGAAATGTGTAGCTTTTACCACCAAAGAATAACCATGAAATAAACACAGAATCAAGAAGATTATTTTTTAAATTGTGATTTACTACAGGAATGCTGCTTGTGAAAGTTGATTATTCTCTTCAACATAAAAAGACCGTGCTTGAATAAAAGATCAGGACCTCTGCTTCTGATCGCATTAAGGCTCAAACACACCAATTGCATTTGCTGGCTAAGAGTACTTAGTATCTCTGAAAGTCATTTGCGACCCCACATGTAGAATCTCGTGAAAAACATCGGCAGTCAGACGTCTACAGCGGGTGGTCCCTAAAACACAGCGCGCTGAACGATTAGCAAACGAACGCTAGCTCCATATCCGGTCGGTGTGATGTGCGCGAGCCTTCAAATTTCAAAAGTACCTTCTAAATACTATGTTATCACACCATCATTGCTATAGCTGGTCATTTATTTATTTAACTAGGCAAGTCAGTTAAGAACAAATTTTTATTTAGACGGTCTACCCCCCCAAACCATAACGACGCTGGGCCAGTTGTGCGCCAGCCTATGGGACTCCCAATCACGGCCGGTTGTGAGACACGGTCTGTAGTGTCACCTCTAGCACGGAGATGCAGTGCCTTAGACCACTGCGCCACTCGCGATCCCCTTAGTTGACTGGGTTTCCTTGGTGTCCTGTAAAGCAGTGTGTATTGTTACCTGTTGTGTGTTGTTGGCCGTGTAGGGCAGCATGGTGGACACATGGAACATCACCTCATAGTCCTGGTAGTGTGTGTAGAGGGACTGGGTCCCTGTGGAGTCCGCTGTACACACACACACACACACACACACACACAGAGAAAGGTTTACACACGTCGCTCTCAGCCTAGTAGTTAACAGAGTGAGAGACAGTCTCCAGATAGTGTAAACACAGACTAAACTGTCAGTACACTGTGGTCTGACTCTAGGGTGCTGAGATTACACAGTGATGGACAGTATTAAGATGGAGGACAAACACAGAGACTATACGACCTCCCCCAATACTGCTACGATTACACAGTGTTAGATAGTGTTAATCTTATGCGTTCCCTGGCAAATAATGCCCCCTAGATAGTGTGTGTCTCCAGACAGGGTGAGCTATATCCAGCCTATAGATAATGTCTTGAAAGTACACTTGTACAGTAATTATCACACTATCTTAATTTGTCCAGTTTCTCACAGCAGGAAAATTAATCCTGCAGAAACAGGAAATGTGAATTATTATGTGGATTATAATTAATGGAAAATATTTTGGGGGCTGGTAAATTTTGTTGCTAGGGCTAATCAAGTCCAACATTTATAAGTTCAAAATAAGTTCAAAATTACAAATGTTAGAAGCCTTGTTAAACCTTGAATACACTACATGTGTGCATCCTGCTGCGCAGGAAAATTCCCTGCAACACCAGTGATCAAATTAAGAGAGCAGATCTGTATGTGCAGTGCTCACTCTTGGTGTCCAACTGAGCTCGGTACTTCTCCCAGCCTTTCAGATTCACTCGCTCCCCCAGCAGATCCAGGAACTCCTCGAAGGCCGGCCCCGAGCTCTCGTTGTTATACATGTCCTCCTCAGAGCTCTGGCCTGCACGGCAGTACATCACCCCCACCTTCCTCTGGAAGTTCAGCTGGGGGGAGGGAGAAGGAGAGAGGGAGGGAGAGAGGGTTAACCAGCAACCGAAAGGTTGCTGGATCGACTCCCCGAGCTGACAAGGTAAGGATCTGTCGTTCTGCCCCTGAGCAAGGCAGTTAACCCAGTGTTCCCCGGGCGCCGAAGACATGGATGTCGATTATGGAAAGGAAAGAAGGGAATACCTAGTAGGTTGTACAACTGAATGCATTCAACCCAACCCCTCTGAATCAGAGAGGTGAGGGGGGCGGCCTTAATCCACATCCACCTCTTCGGCGCCCCGGGAACAGCAGGTTAACTGCCTTGCTCAGGGGCAGAACAACAGATTTGATCCAGCAACCTTTTGGTTACTGGCCCAACACGCTAACCACTAGGCTACCCTCTCCTAACCCGGACGATACTGGGCCAAACCATCTCCTAACCTGGACGATACTGGGCCAAACCCTCTCCTAACCTGGACGATACTGGGCCATATCCTCTCCTAACCTGGACGATACTGGGCCAAACCCTCTCCTAATCTGGACGATACTGGGCCAAACCCTCTCCTAATCTGGACGATACTGGGCCAAACCCTCCCCTAACCCGGACGATACTGGGCCAAACCCTCTCCTAACCTGGACGATACTGGGCCAAACCCTCTCCTAACCCGGACGATACTGGGCCAAACCATCTCCTAACCTGGACGATACTGGGCCAAACCCTCTCATAACCAGGACGATACTGGGCCAAACCCTCCCCTAACCCGGACGATACTGGGCCAAACCCTCTCCTAACCCGGACGATACTGGGCCAAACCCTCTCCTAACCCGGACGATACTGGGCCAAACCCTCTCCTAACCTGGACGATACTGGGCCAAACCCTCTCCTAACCCGGACAATACTGGGCCAAACCCTCTCCTAACCTAGACGATACTGGGCCAAACCCTCTCCTAACCCGGACAATTGTGCGCCATCCTATGGGACTCCCGGCCCACGGTTGTGGCACAGCCCGGGAAATGAACCCGGGTCTGTTGTAACGCCTCTAGCGATGCAGTGCCTTAGACCGCTGAGCCACTCGGGAGGCCCATTTCTATTCATTCTAATAATCTATCTATATATTCCATTTCTATGCCACTGGCAGTATGGCTGTGGCAGTGTAAGCAGCAGCACCATGGGTGGGACCTACTCACCCCTTGTTCGTCCAGCTTGAGCAGGGTGTCTCGGACCTTGGGTGAGGTGGAGGCCAGGCGCAGGCAGTGGAGGTTGAGCTCTGGGATGATGAACTCCAGGAGCCTCTTGGGAGACAGGCCTCGGGGGGTGGTGTGGCGGGCCGCTGAGGGCACGGACTCCTCCAGGATGGAGCCTCGCAGAGTCTTCAGCTGGGAGGAAGAGAAAGGCAAGAGGGGTGTGAGTGACTGAAATGGATGAGTGACTTCGTAATGCCATAATGTGTCAGTCTGGGTTTGTGGATGAGTGAATGCCAGTATGTTTTCATAAAAGGACCTGTAAGTCTGTCAATACTGTCTACTCTTTTTGACCACGAGTCTGCGGTGTAGACTGACCTCAGTGGTTCTGAAGATGATCCTGTAGTTATACTGAGCTCCACTAGACCCCTCCTTCTCCTCTCTACGGAAGCTGATGGCCACTGGACCAAGGCGGTCATCCATGCCAAAGAAGTTCTGATGATCTGAGGAGTGAAACGAGTGTTTTTACACATCTATAACAGGTTTCCTTATAACACTGTTGTTGACTAACACTATTAATTCAAGAAAAGCAAACAACCTCTCTCACACACACCTACACAGCACTCACCTTTCATGTAGAAGTATTTGCGGTAGTAGTGGGCTCCCAGGTCTGCGTGTTCTATGAAGTAGTTGCTCTTGCCCTGCTGTTGGACGTGGCTCTCTCTGGGTTCCTCCAGTACTGAGACAGCATCGTTGGGGTTCCTCAGGCTTAGCCACAGACCCCCTCTGCCCTGCGTATGCCCCAGGCCCGCCCGCTCCTCACCCCCCATCTCATTACGGAAGTGGGGGCAGCTGAGCAGCAGCTCGTTGTCAATGCCATCTCCTTCGTCCAGGGAGGGGTCCTCCACAGCCCCCCCAACACCGCCCCCGCTCTGCGAGGGCGTGGCCTGGGTGAGGGGACGCATCGTCGAGGCAGCCGATGCCCCTGAGGTGATGTTCTTTTTGCGGCCGATGCTGTCTCGGTTGCTAGCCACCTCTGTGAGGTCAAACAAAATGCTCTGGACATCATAGTGGGCAACATTCCTGACCCAGGCTCCTCCACCCAGGTTGTCATAAGGACCTGGTTGGGGGATCTGTGGAGGAGAGGGCTTGGCCTTCTTGCTCAGCCCCTCAGGCTTTGGGGGCTTGGCTGGTTTTGGGGTGTCTCCTGCGGGGGTGGACAGAGCCCTGAAGAAGCCGTCAGGCTCTGGAGGGGTTCCCTGCAGGCCCAGCAGCAGAAAGGGGTCTTTGAAGCGGAGGGCGTTGGGGCTCAGAACACCATGGTCCTCTGCACTCGGCTCCTGGGTTCCTGACAGACCTATCTGTCTCTCCAGTGAGGAGAGGCTGCCATACTCCCTGTGCAGCACCACCCCTGAGTCCTCCTGGGCCCCGGCACCTGCCTTCTCCCCCACCGCCCGTGTTGCCTTCCCTCCCGCCTTACCAGAGGAGTCCAGGTCTCCCAGCGTCACGTCACTGTTGCTTCTCTGCATGATGTGTCCTCGGCCCACTGACCTCAGGTTCAGACCCACACAGCTCGGAGTAGTAAGACTCTCCCCATCTGTTCCATCCCTCCTCGGGGGCCACTCCCCTGCCACCACCCGCGCCCTTACCCCACCCTCCCGCTTAGAGTCAAAGTTGACCGTTGTCAGAGGGGGTCGTGGCCTCTGCCGGCAAAACTTGCGTAGGAAGAGGTCGTCAGACTGCATGGTGCCTCAGACTCCAACTCCAACTATCTCTCCTCACTGTGTCAAGCCTGATGAGTAAGAGGACTACACGTGGTCTTCATCCACATTCAATAACAACATGCAAAGGACTATTAGATGACTGTATCAGATACAATAATATGTTTTAGGTCTGGAAAACGTACACCCATTCCAAGTTCCTTTAGGACGTCCTCCAGCTTTGGCTTTGCAGATGACTACTATTCTAGTGTGCCTCAGTTGTGGTGTGGTCCAGTCGTGGTGGGGTCCAGTCGTGGTGTGGTCCAGTCGTGGTGGGGTCCAGTTGTGGTGTGGTCCAGTTGTGGTGGGGTCCAGTTGTGGTGGGGTCCAGTCGTGATGTGGTCCAGTCGTGGTGTGGTCCAGTCGTTGTGTGGTCCAGTCGTGGTTTGGTCCAGTCGTGGTGGGGTCCAGTTGTGGTGTGGTCCAGTTGTGGTGTGGTCCAGTTGTGGTGTGGTCCAGTCGTGGTGGGATCCAGTCGTGGTGGGATCCAGTCGTGGTTTGGTCCAGTTGTGGTGTGGTCCAGTCGTGGTGTGGTCCAGTCGTGGTGTGGTCCAGTCGTGGTGTGGTCCAGCTCTCTGTCCTCTGGGTTGGGGAGGATTTGCGTGTGTGTCGGCCTCTCTGATCTGTCATCCATCAGCTCCCACCCCTCAGCACATGCTTGCTTCTCTTTGGTCTCTTCCACTGGACACCTGTACACAGCGACAAAGCAACGGTCATTTTTAAGTATGGTTTGACCGCAGACACCCATCTTGGCTTGACACTGCTATTATGCTTCCGGATACCTCAGATTTCATTCAACGGTTGCAAAGCAAACCATAGACCAGTGTTTTAGCCCCTTTGGCCAAAATATTACCATGCATTTATTTTCAACAATGAAGTGTAGAAACGTGAATAGGAAAACCAGAAGCTCTGACGTGTGTTGTATTTTTCAGTAGCGTTTCACCTCTGATACTTTCCTTTCCAAAAATAGCTGCCAAGCAAGTCATATGGCCCACCACATCCACCCTACAGACAATCAATAGAACACTGTGGGCTGGAGGAGGGGGCCTTCCTGTCCAAAGACAATTTAAGAATACAATCAGAACATGTAGAAAAGCATGTTTAGTTAAAAAAAGATATAATAACAAACACCCGTCAGGAGGATATTAGACGTCTCAAGAGGTATGCTTCAATATGCAGAAAAATAAACATGTTGTTGTTGTTTTTTTACATAGAATTATGCATAATGACTATGGCTCTAGGTTGCAGGAAAAAGCTGTTTCAGAATTTACTCTGGACCACCCCCCAGCCATCCTCGTACTTTGTGCCCCCTCAAATTCTTGCGGTGCATGACGCCCTGAATACAATAGTCATAAACCTAACAATGCTGGCCAGCCTGCCAACAGAATAAGATCTCTCTCTCTCTCTCTCTCTGTCTCTCTCTCCCCCTTTCATGCTCTCAGTCTGTCCTCTATGCCTCTCTGTCTGTCTCTCACCTTCTCTCTCTGTCTGTCAAATGTACCGGCTCGTAAATAAAGCATCCCCCATTCAGGCTGCAAAGGCAAGATCTTCAAATGGCGAGCCGCCGCAAAAGAAACGGGAAAAATATGTGCACTATGTGTCTCTCAATATGTGTCTCTTTATAAAACACCATTTTTCACCACCATTTTCGGATTTTCGGACAATTTAGGATGTTGCACACCGCGTTCAGCCAAGGGAGGGGGATAGCCTAGCCGTTGGGCCAGTAACTGAAAGATTGCTCCCAGAACCAATTCGAATCGGTGAAACATCTGTCGATGTGCCCTTGAGCAAGGCACATAAGATCGTCTGCTAAATGACTAAAATGTAATGTAAATGTAATTATAGCTAGTTAAGGCGGGAAAGTATGCCTTTTCAGCCTGAGTAGTGGATGGGGGACACCAGTGTATTACCGGGAATGCACATCGTTCCTAGACGATTGTGCAAATCTAGCCAATACTATCGGCTGCCTAGGCTACATTGATACCAGATCTTGGCAACTCATTCATTATTTCTGTCATCATTTGGGTTGGGCCAGACTTTTCCAGACCCCGCGACAAACACATCGATTGATACTTGTACAGTACAAGTGAGAGTTCCCTAGGTGACAAGGCCAGCCTATTGCTAAAATATGCGTAATTTCATCATCTAGTTAGGCCTAATCTAAACATCCTTATTCGTTTTCATTACAGACCATTGATTTTATTTTATGTTTAGATTTACTCACCGGCGAAAATAGGTTGTTTGCAAATGAATTGCTTCGGTTCCTGACATCCCCTTTCTCTTTTCCCTTGTCTATGGCAAAATTGACGTCAATCACACGATATCGGAAACCCGTTTCGCGTTAATACGAAAATGAGAGAGGGCATTCTTCTACGGTCTTTGCTATCTGGAATCCTTGGTACATCCCTACCCATTGAAGTTAACATTTTAAATGGTTACGGTAAGGGTTACGTTTAGGGTTCTCAAAGTTGCTTGCTGTCTCGCTATTTATCATGCAACTCCTGTCTCCAGATGATATGCAGTCTTGAGAGCAGGTGCAGTGATGCAGCTCAGCTCAGCTTCCCGGCGCGCCACCACACAGCACAGAATGCTGCAGAGACGTGTAGCTGATTGGTGAGTGAGGAAGTAATATCTGTCTCAGTCTCTCTCGTTCTTTATTTTTATCTCGATTCTTTCTCTCTCTCTGTGCCTCTGTAAAAGTGAATGTAAATAGCCATTCCGTTTATTGACTGAATATTGGAGATGGCAATTCCCTGTATGTCCACAAAAGGAATAATACACCTGTAACCGGTGGTATAAATACAGTATTGTAGGCCTAGACCTAGACCATGATGACATGTGAAACATGATAACATTTTGGACATGCATACTGAAATGAAGCCTCCATCTATGAATTGCACTATCTACTAGATGCCTTTAACCACAGTAATTCACTCTGATATATTTTCTGGATAATATCAATTTCTTCTGCAGCAAATCAGGTTTGACTTGTTCAAGGACAGAGCAGCAGCATCCATCTCCCTGCTGGTACCAAGCCCAGCCACTTAGTTTCCATCCA
Source organism: Oncorhynchus mykiss (assembly GCF_057628025.1). Lineage (NCBI taxonomy): Eukaryota > Metazoa > Chordata > Actinopteri > Salmoniformes > Salmonidae > Oncorhynchus > Oncorhynchus mykiss. The sequence goes on from NC_143050.1 coordinate 18,053,570, forward strand.
AGGATTATGAATCCCCCAGCCTATAGTCTCCTGACATGCTGTGTCAGTCAAATGTTTGGTACAGTCTGAGAACAGGATAGAATTTTCTGAAATGTGAGCATTACTGTAGTTCCAAACAGGACCAAGGGATCTGTATGTGTTCATCGAGAACACTCAGAGTATTTTTTTTGTGGTCTATAGTTCAAGCAGGTACATCCACTGTAAGCAGGTACATCCCCCCCACACACACACACACACTCCTGCACAACTCATAGAGATAGTTCCCTGGTGTTTTTAGTGAACCAATGGCAGATTGTAAGCAAGCAATCAACAATCTCAAAATCTGTAAATAAATGTAGGTCGTCTCTTTTAACAACACGATAACACATGCTAAATATTTGATCAATCCATTCTCATTTTTTCAGTCTCATGCATTATAAATTGATTGCCAGCTTAAAACTGCAAATCCAGTGGTTTTGTTGCCTTGTTCATTACAACCACATTAAGGGCTGCAGAGGAGGCTGTCCTGCAGGCAAATCATTATACTCCCATGTTCTGTGGATTGACTTAGAGGCATACTGTACATATTTAAATTATGAGTCAGATTGATGAAGGGAAACTCTAACCAGTCTAGTGCTGTACAGATGTAGGATCTTACTTTGAGCCAGTGCGCTACAGCAAGAAAATAATCCTGCAGCAACAGGACATTTGAATTATTATGTGGATTATAATTAATGGACATTTTTGTAGGGGTTGATCCATTTTTCTTAAGGGAAAATCAAATCTGAATTTTCAAAGTGGAAATCACGAACTTCAAGAAGACTTTTTCAAGCTGAAATATATCACAAGTTTAACATTTCCTACATTGCAGGGAAGTTCTCCTGCAACAGGATGATCCGATTAAGATCTTATATTTGTATGTGATGTTCTGTTTCTAACTGCCCACCCCAAGAGAGGGGCTTGAGATCGCTAGTTTAAACTATGCAACAGGGGACCATGGTGACCACAGGTTCCTGCTCATCTCACTTCTGTGCAGAGCTGCAATGTTAATTTCTCCATCCCTCACAGACTACTAACCAGCACGTCTGGTGGTTTCTGTGTCAAACACGGAAGTGACTTTGTTGAATGTATCAACGTTATAGCGTTTCCTCACCCTAAAGGTCATGTGAACCTATTTCTATCGCATCTGTCCCTTCCTTTAACCAAATTCAATATCTATTTAGATCTGCATGTTGGCCTTTCATTCAAACAAAAGGTAGAGGGCAGGATGTTAGTTTTTGAAACTTTGTAGAAAATGGGTTAATGTTTTCACGTGAAATCATTATATGACGGAGAGTTTAATAGATCAATATGCATTCTCCACTTCATTGTATGCAGTTCATATTACAGTAAATCACAATAACCTACAAACTGCAGTGTATTTCCTCCTCTAGCAAAGGATTAAGCAAAAGAGGGATTACCAAAGACATGCAGCCAAGGGATTAGAGTGTTCTCCAGGACTTTCTGAAGATTGGGTGCGTTTATCGTGACCGTTCAGTGGTCCCACTCCACAGTCAACAGATCCTCTCATGAAACCAGAAAGCAGAGCAGTCTCACTGCCTCAGAAGCCCAACCAGGAACGCACTGCCTCGCTACATCATTAAGCCTCAACATTGGTGTTTGATGCACTGTCTAACTACGCTGATAAAACATTGTTAGCAGTGAGTGGCTGCTAATGATCTCAGATCTCAGTCACTATACTGAGTATCTTTGCTCTCTGTGTGACCTGTGTTGATCCAGTCTTTATAGCAGGACTTTGCCTACTCCAGCAGACTTCCCCTCTACAGGTACTACAGTATGTCTGTGTTGGGCTCATGTTTTCTAGTGTTGTCTATCTTTCACCAGCTCTGCTGGGACCTTAGTGGTTTGGAGGCCATGAGTGCTCAGCGCAGTGGGGTCTCCATCCTGTTTGGTGTACATGTAAAGCCCAGGACAAGACTACAGGGCTGCTGGTGTGTGCTGTCCGGATGTGGCCATGGTGACTGTACACCCACTTTAGGGAAGCCATGTTTCCTGGACACTTTTCTTTTTGTGCCATCTCTGACCCCTACTCCCTTCTAGGCTTCGTCCTGTGCAGCAGGAAGTGATGTCACATGCATCCTGACCTTTTAACCGTCAGAGGATGGGTGTCGTCATCATATCCCTGCTCTGCTCTCCCCCTCCCATCACGGCTAACTGGACTACCAGAGAGAGACCTGGCAGCCTTCAGCCTGCCAACCACAAATCTCTGTTTAACTCCTGACCTCCATCTCACATGCCTTCATCAAGCTTAAATCTGATGCATTTTTAAGCCCTTTCTTATCAGCAAATCATTTTGAGGGGGAAAACAACAACAACAAAAGTATTTGTAGATAATTATAAATTGTTTTTGCTGTAGCCTACAGTAGGGTACATTCATTAAATGTAGTGTATAAATGTATTTCCTTCAGGCCCAGCTCTGTGAAAATCAGCTTAAAAGCTCACCACAGGCAGCCGTTAAATGTGATCAATGACCAGGGTAGGTATCCACCCCACGGCCATATCCGCTCTCTCATGTGATAAACTGGTTCTCTATGTCAGGTTTCAGTGGCTGTTTAGGCTTACAGATCCCTTATGGACTCATTGATTTATTCTACTGTATGTTACAGTGTCTGTTGAATATTCAAGCTGGTTCCTGTGTTATAAAACAGCTATGCCGTCAATGACGATGCAACCTGCCGTTGAAAATATCAGACTCCCCTGACCTGTTTCTGTTTTTGGCTCATGGTTACCTACGCACATATGGGATTAAAATGATCTGTTGAAATGGGGAACCGGCCAGATTACTGTGATAGATCAAACCAAAGGCCATTAAGAGTATATATTTCTGTACTTCTGGCATGATTTCTAAAACCCTCATTAGAACTGCAGAGAAGTGTGAAACTTTAACAGGATTCCAAGCATACATGTTAGATGAAAAACAAAGTACTTGTGTTTAATAGGAGTATCTTTTATTAAGTATAGAAGTGTAATGAAATGATTCCCTCTCCCTCTTAAATACTATCACTAGACTTGAGAGCAACATCGGGTTTCCCACAATTTTCCTCATTGCATACTAGTATTTTTATGCTGAATCACAGTACTGCCACCAGCTACACAACCTCAGTCCTCCAAATCACAGTGATTGGTGCTTACGGTACAATGGGGCCTAAATGGACCATTAAGGATAATTGATTTAGGTTTAGCCAACTAACCTCGTATTCTCACTATGCCCGGCAGCCAATCCCAGGGCCCGTTATTGATCCCAGCTCTGTCTGTTACATTTGGACTGACACTGCACGACTACCGTGTCATTAGAAACACAAAACTGGTTGAAAAGACTAAAAACAGCCAGTGGGTGTATTATTGCGCACAAAATTGGTTTCAGGAAATAAAGTAATCCTAATGCTACTTCTCCCTCGCATCACTTCACCCCTCCTTTCTTCTGCTGCCCGCTGAGTAGGGCCTGTGCCAGGTCCAGAGAATGCTAAGTGATTGGTTCTGGCGCACTCTCTCATTTTGTCCTGCATTTTATCTCAGTTTTTTTTATTTCATATAGTTAGCAGACGTCCGTCTGATTTATTGGTCTCCAAAGTCACATAGCTCCTTTACTCAATAGATTGCCTCAGAAAAGAGGTTCGCTGTCAAAGTGGCAGAGTGGAAGGTGGAGAGTGGAAAGCTTCAGGACTTTTTGTTTGTTTATGAACTCATCACCCCTCCCAGAGCTTTGGTCAGCTCACTCAGTACCAGTGGAGGCTGCTGAGGGGAGGACGGCTCATAATAATGGCTGGAATGGAGCGAATGGAATGGCATCACATGGAAACCATGTGTTTGATGTATTTGATACCATTCCACCTATTCCGCTCCAGCCATTACCACGAACCTGTCCTTCCCAATTAAGGTGCCACCAACCTCC